>NC_028646.1:75713617-75731996 GCF_001406875.1 Solanum pennellii | reverse complement strand
GGACCCCCCGACTCGCTGACCGGGCAGCGAGACCCCCGTCCTTTCTGTTTGTAACGGGTCCAATTCAAGGCATTCAACAGCGAATTATACAGTTTTATGTTTGCTATGGAGCGCAATTATGCAAACTTTGCTATAACATACTAATATGAATTTTTTGTTTGCTATATGTGAAAGTTGCCCAATTAAAAATCATATTTATATATTATCCGGGAGAAAAAGGTGCTTCGTTCACCACACCAAACACCATACATGTTGTCCTTTAGTGGTTCTTTTATTTGTCAATCACCTAGCTAAAAGTTCCATAGCAAAATAAGTTACTTTTACTTTGGTACTCTGTAAATCTATATTGGAGTAGGTGAATTATTATATAAAAATATTAATATGCCAAAGTTAGCGGGAAGTTAGAAGTTTAGATTTTTGAAAATACAACTTATAGTATATACCTCATAAATTATTACACATATAAAGTGATTTTTAAAAAAAGAAAAATTATAAATAATGGTAAATTAATAAATTAAATTAAATGCTATAATCATATTTTGATTTGATTGTGCTCTTTAACAAACTGTTTGTTAGTCACCTCTCTTCCTCAAACTCTCGCTTGCTACTCTTCCTCTCTTTCTCGCTCCATCTCTCGCTTTTATACAAACACAAGTGCACAAAATGCGTTTCTGTTTGTATAAAGCTAGAAAAAATTATATATATACATATATTTTCTTTCCCCTTTCTCCCCTCTCCCAGATCTCGCTCGCCACTCTCTCAGATCTTGCTCACCACCCTCGGCTCTATCACTTATATAAACAGAAACGAAATGTATAAATTGCGTTTCTGTTTGTATAAAGCGAGAGAAAACTGTATATACACTTGAAAATACATATATCTTTGTCGTATACAATTATAATTATACAATACAAATATTTCTCTGCCCAATTTTCTTTTGTCTTTCTCTCTTTCTTGTTTTATATATACACAAATTTTACAATTGATTTGTATATAACTGCTTTCTTTTGTATATGTATAGCGAATTACACAATTGGTTTCTTTGTATATGTATAGCAAATTATACATATTTATATTTGCTATGGAACACAATTATGCAAACTTTGCTGTAGCATACAAATATAAATTTTATATTTGCTATATGTAAAAGTTGCTCTTACCAAAATGTAAGAGTTAAACTAAAATTATTAAATTTTATCTAAGTTGTAGTAGCCAAAGCTCTAGCTCCCCCATGATGAATACTTAATTTCACAAACATAATAATTATCCCGAATCAATAAAAATTAAGAGGAAAATACATTTAATTCAATCATAGTTACGTGATGAAATTTGTATAAAATTACGTATTAGCATATAATTATTAATTTGGTGCACACATCGCACTCTTTATATTTTTACCATTCTTGTTAAAAATAAAAAACTAGTAATAAAGTTTTCTTGGTGAACTCCTCCCAAAATAATAAATTAATAGAACGGACTAAACAATGAGATTTAAAAAAAGGAGCATTAGCATATATATTTTTTTTATATATATATATGGCAACGTTAATGATACAAACAAATTATTACTCCCTTCGTTTCTAACTTCTTTATTTTATTTAACTCTTTAGGTTGCGTGAAAAAATATCTTTTTTATTTTCTAAAAATATTTCAATTTCAACTTCTACATAATATTTTATTTTATAGAGAGAAATATTAAAAATATTGTTAATCTTGACGTAAATTATTAGTTTCATCTTTGAACTATCGATAGCCGTAAAAATACATCTTTACTTGACTATTTGAATTTAAATACATCCCATCTTGCGACATGAGAAAAATACATCTCTAAGTTCTCAATAAGTATAAGATATTTTCAACACTTCTCCCGACTTTTTACAACGAGTCTCATGTTCCTATGAGAGAATGTATTTAAGTTTAATTAATCAAGTAGAGAGGTATTTTTAAGACTGTCAATAATACGAAAGCAAAACTAATAATTCACGTCAAATTAACAGATATTCTCAATACTTCTCTTCAATTAATACAATAAAATTAAAAAATATTTTAGTACAATCTATATCTTTGAAAGTTTTTCTAACTTCTTAAAATTCCACCAAATATCAAAATCATACCAACAAATAAAAATGATGAAAACATTAATGGTTAACAATCTTTCTAATGTATCTGCCCATTTCTCTTAACCACCTTCATAGATTAAACATAATCTAGCCAATTATAAAGCAGAGAATGCAAGGTAACCTTGTTATCACTATCAAATATACACTCACTATGATATGATATTTAATATATATTATAGTGTTCGATTATAATGGCAATAATGCTAGAGATCGACACATTAATCATTTAATTTGATTGGGTTCTGTAGTATAAAATTTAATTAATTATAGCTAAGAGACCAATCAATCACATCACAAAGTTCAATAATACATATTAGGAAACAACGTTACCAACACCACTAATGAGATGACGTTCTTATCATCTTATGTGTTCATTGTCTACTTCCACCCAAACTTGCCTGTTGGCTGTATCTTTAACACGTTGTATATTATAATGATCGATGTTTATAGATAGAATTTTTATATGATTAATTAAAGTTTTGAATTTGAAATACTAAACAAAAAGATTCTGTTAGCTATGAGGTATATGTTAGAGTTTGGAGCCTAAAAGGTATAAAATGTTAATAAAAATTTTAAAACGGTATATGAATTTTAATTTTAATCAAAAGGGCAAAATCGCTAGAAGAGGAGCAATTTCTGTCGTCGGAAAAAATTTGATAAAAAGAAATGGCAGCGATTTCTAATATATATATATTTTTAATGATTTTTTAATAAATTGCTCCCGAATAGCAATTTTCTTAATTTTTTATTTGAAATAAAAAAAAAAAGAAAAAGAAATTAGGAGCAAATCGCTGCAAGTGCAGCGATTTGTCTCCAATTTTTTTTTATTTTTTTTCAAATCAATTTTTTAGAAAAATTTTGATTGTTACTTATTTTAAAAAATCATTACAAAAAATTTATTTTGGAATAAGTAGTAGAAAAATTTAAAATTAAAATTTATTTAAAAAATTTAAAATTTAATTTTGAAAATTGTAAAAAAAAAAATTGATTGGAAAAAATAAAAAAACAATTTTGAGACAAATCGCTGCCCTTGCAGCGATTTGCTCTTAGTTTTTTTTTAAATAAATAATTTAAAAAATTGAAGAAATCGCTGATTAGGCAGCGATTTATTAAAAAATCATTAACCAAAATTTGTTATGGAAATCGCTGCTAAGGCAGCGATTTTACTTTTTTCCCGGCGAGCGAAATCGCTGTCCTTCAAGCGATTTTACCCTTTTGGTTAAAATAAATATTTATATACCGTTTTGAAATTTTTATTAACATTTTATATTTTTAGATTCCGGACTCGTATATGTTATGCCTAGATTTTAAAATTTATGAATTCTTGTAGCTATTTTAAGTGCTATATGATGTAAATTAAATAAAAAATTACATATTTTATACCTTTTTAACAAAAATATAAGAGCTATGCAAAGTTTACTAAATTTCGGCGAACTCATAGACTATACTCTAGAGTGAATTTGATTAATCAAAGAGACAACTCAAAATTTAAAAGTTAAGCTTACGAGCTTTATACACTACTAAAAATTACGATTTTCACTTTAAATATACTATAATAATTATTTTTATAAATATTTTAATTAAATCCGTAAAAAAGAAAAAAAACAATATTTTCATATAGAAAAATCAATAAGTCTCCCCATTTAGTAAGAAGCTATTTCCACTAATATACATTTGGTGGAAAATCGGTAGAAAAATCAAGTCTTATAACATGAATATTTTTCCAGTGATTTGCAATGGGAAAAATCTCTATTTCTAATATTAATATTTTGAATAAGTATTTATTTTTAAAAATATGTGTACATATTGAATTGATTTTTAGTACTAATACAATATTTCAAATAAAAATTATCAAATTTAGACAAAATCCTATTTCTAAATAATTAGACACCAAAATATATATGAGTCACCGAGTATATATAAAACAAAAAAAGTTACACATTATAGAATCATCCGTCAAATGGATCCCCATTAACTTGACAGATTATTTTTAAACTTTGGATATAACTAATTTATGAAACACAAAGTTCAATCGATTGGTGTTCTTGTTTAATAATAATAAAAATAATCCAAATTAAATAATTAAGCTGAACTGATTTCCACCAACTTTAAGTCACCACACACTTAAAATATTCTACTTTATGCTGATAAGTGATAAAGCTGAGTTAATCATAAACTTTCTTAATCATAGCTGCCCCCAACAAGTTTTGTTTAATTTAACAATGAAAAAATTACGTGTCGCAAATAAAAAATAATAATAATGAAATTTTAAAGTATGAGGATGAAATCGTCCAATTTTAAATGAGTACCAAAATAGACGCTTACATTTGGTTCAAATTAAGTTGATGTGACAAAGAGAGTGAATACGCTCTTGTTTGGAGCACGTGAAAGTGAAGAAATATCAACTTTTAAGAAAAATATTTTAAAAATTTTATTTTCAAAAAGATACTTGAAAAAATAATAGTAAATAGAACGGAACAATATATTTATCTCATCGAGTAATGATACTTATAGTGTTATATAAATTGGATAAACATATTAAATATTATTTATCATTTTTAAAATATAGTATTTTATCTTCACGTTTGGTACATAATGCATCATAGAGTTAGGTGAATTTGTTCTCTTCTTGGTATAATTGGAGTTTTTTTTTAAAAAAAAATTTGCAAAGCCAATTGAACAAAAACAACTATTTTGGAATTCTCAAACAAAATAGCAGAAGTATTACGTGGAAGTAAGATAGAATTTCCTCACCAACCAGGCAATAGTAGTATCCATTGTCTTCCTCATCTTCTTCATTATACATGTGAACTGTAAAGAACAAGAACAATGTAGAAGAAGAAGAATGAAGAAGAAGAATATGCTTCACATTCAACAGTAGAAGCTTCCAGAATTTCTTATACAACTCACTCCCTTGTTATGACTACTACACTTATATTTATAGAAGTAAAATATGTCTAACTAATTGACTAACAACTTCTAACTAACTATTAGTGCTGATTATTAATTTAACTAACTCTGTTAACACTAACTATACACTAACTGACAGCTGTACATTTTACTAATTGTTCAACACCCTCCCTCAAGCTGGACGTATGAAAAATATTCTTCATTCCCAGCTTGGTAAGTAGATATGTATGTTGTATGCAAGTAAGGCCCTTAGTGAATAAGTCTGCAGGCTGCTCTGTTGTGTTTAAGTATATAGGTTGAATGAGTCTTTGTTGTGCCTTCTCCCTGATAAAATGACAATCAATGTCAATGTGTTTTGTTCGCTCATGAAAAACTGGATTAGCAGCAATCTGTATTGCTGATTTACTGTCACTATATATAGGCACAGGCAATTTTACTTGTACTCCTAGCTCTTTAAGCAACCCAGTCAACCATATAATTTCTGCAACTGTTGAGGCTAGACTTCTGTACTCAGCCTCAGCTGAACTTCTTGAGATTGTATTTTGCTTCTTGGACTTCCATGAGATCAAAGAGTTCCCATATGTGATCATATAACCAGTTACAGATTTCCTATTGTTTGGACATGAGGCCCAGTCTGCATCACAAAATGCAGTTAACTGGTTGTCTGAATCTGCAGACATGAATATTCCCAATCCTGGTGCATGTTTAACATATTTAACCACTCTCATTGCTGCATTCATATGAGATGTTTTTGGATTATGCATAAACTGACTCAAGAGTTGTGTTGCAAATGCAATGTCAGGTCTTGTTATCGTCAAGTAAAGTAGCTTTCCCACTAACTTTTGATATACACTAGGATCACTTAGTAATCTGTCATTCTCATCTGTAGGAGGAAAATGCAAATCAAACTCTGTAGTAGTCAACTTCTGATTCAGCTCAATAGGTGTTCTAACAGGTTTAGAACTAGATAATCCCATTTCTGAAATCATTTCAAGAGAATACTTTCTCTGATGCATGAGAATTCCTGTTTCATTCTTGGCAAACTCAATTCCTAAAAAATATCTCAGGTTTCCTAGATCCTTGATTTTGAAATTTTCCTTGAGATTTTTCTTAGTCTCCAATATCAAGTTGTGATCATTACCTGTGATCAATAGATCATCAACATAAACCAATATCACCACCAAATTTTCTCCTTGGTGTTTTGTGAACAATGAATAATCATAGTGACTTTGTTGAAAACCAGAATTGACTAGGGCTGTGGTTAATTTGATGTTCCATTGCCTGCTAGCTTGTTTGAGACCATACAGTGATTTAGTGAGCTTGCATACAGTCCCCTCCTCACTGGTATGGACAAAACCCATAGGTAACTCCATATACACCTCCTCATTCAAATCACCTTGAAGGAAAGCATTAAAGACATCCATTTGGTGTATATCCCAATGGTGTGCAGCAGCTAATGCTATAACAGCTCGAACAGTTCCCATCTTCACAACAGGAGAAAATGTTTCCTTGTAGTCCAAACCCTCCTTTTGATTGTAACCTTTGGCTACCAACCTTGCCTTGAACCTATCAACCTTCCCTTCAGCTGTGTATTTGATTTTGTAAACCCATTTGCATCCTATAGCCTTCTTATCTGTAGGTAATTGTGTAAGTTCCCATGTGTGATTATCTTCCAAAGCATGAATCTCATCTTGCATAGCTTGAATCCATCTGGGGTCTTGGATGGCTTCTTGATAAGATGTAGGTTCTTTCTCCAAAGAAAACTGTGTGATAAAACTTCTATAAGTTGGTGTAACACTATCATAGTCAACTACATCTGTAATAGAGTATAAACAATGTCCAGCAGGCTGTTTTGACATAACATAATCTGTTTGCCAAAGAGGAGGCTTGACTGGTCTAGTTGATCTTCTGAGAACAATATCTGATGGAACTTGTGGCAGCTGATTTTGAGGAGAAGTATCAAGTATAGGATCTGCACCTTCTGAAGTAATATCCATGTTGTTGGGATCAGATTGTGGACCATCATGACCTGTATGATTAGATAAAGGGGGAGCATTGTTGATCACAACACATGGTGTAAGCTCACAATCATCTGTAGGTGAATGTGAGACATGAAATAATGGATCTGGATCATTAGTAGCATCAATGCTGTTGGTTTGAAAAGGAAACTCCTTCTCATAAAAGGTTACATCCCTGCTAACAAAAACAGCCTTGGATTCAATGTCAAACAATTTGTACCCCTTTTGACTGACAGCATAACCAAGTAACACAGCCTTCCTTGCCTTTGCTGCAAATTTATCATCCTTTCTCAAATTTGTAGCAAAAGCTAAACAACCTATCACCCTTAGATGTGTTAGGGAAGGTAGTTTATTATATAACAATTCATAAGGTGATTTATTCCCCAGAACTGATAATGGTATCCTATTTATGATATATGTTGCACTCTCTATGCAGTCACCCCAAAATCTGTCTGGCAACTTACCTTGGAATTTAATAGCTCTTGCTGTCTCCAATAAGTGTCTATGCTTTCTTTCTGCCACACCATTTTGTTGTGGAGTATATGGACAAGATCTCTGATGAATGATACCATTCAATGTAAACAAATCATGACAATTAGAATTCACAAACTCACCTCCATTATCAGACCTGAACACCTTAACACATTTTCCAAACTGAGTCTTTATCAGTATTAAGAAATGCTTTAGAACAACAATTACATCAGATTTCAAGTGAATTAGAAAAGTCCATGTCCATCTAGACTTATCATCAACTAGAGTAAGAAAATATCTCATCCCATTGTATGTAGCAATCTTGTATGGTCCCCACACATCCATATGCACTAAATCAAATACATCATCAACCTTATTATTACTAACAGGAAATGGAACTCTAGTTTGTCTAGCTTGAGGACAGATAATACACTGATCAACAGCAAAATGATCTAGAGTTTGGAATTCTTTTATTCTCTTAATAACACCCATAGGAACATGTCCTAGTCTTTGATGCCACAGTGCTGGATCTTCATCTACTCTCCTAACTGCAGATAATGTTCTAATCTTGTTCCATTTCATCACATATAGTCCATCCTCAACTTCACCAATCCCCTTGACCTTCCCAGACAAGAGATCCTGAAATACACAGTAGGTGGGAAAGAAAGAAACAGAACAGTTTAATTCCTTTGTCAGCTTGTGTACAGACAAAAGGTTAAACTTAAAAGATGGTATACACAGAACACCATTGATCATTTCAGTCTCATTAAGTTGAATACTTCCAATATGTGTAACTGTGGCTGACTCTTCTGTAGGTAATTGGACATTCCCTGCATGTTTCATCACCTTCCCAACATGTAAATGATTGGAATTGCTTATCATGTGATCTGTTGCACCTGTGTCTATAATCCATTTCAAATAGGAACTAGAATTACTATTATCAATACCTGCCATGTTAACACTGTGGTGAGAGTCCATTGAGCTAGTTGCCTTCTTCAAGACATCAATCATATTATGAATTTGTTCTGGTGAAGTCTTATGCAACAACTGCAATAACACTTGTTCTTGTGTGCCCTGACCATTGTACATATGTTCCTGTGTAGTCGTATGTCCTGTCTGCTGCTCCTGCATAGAAGATGATGTAGAATCACCACCTTCAGTAGTCGACTGATGTGGATATAGAGTTCCTCCTGCAAACACTGAATTCACCCTTTTCTTTCCTTTAAAATTTTCTGGATAACCAATTAACTGATAGCAATTTCCCTTTACATGTCCAGTTGCATGACAATGATCACATTTCTTCAATTTGTTGCAATCAGCCTTAATATGCCCCTTCATATTACAGAAATCACAATATAGAGATTGATAGTTCTTCCTGGGCATGTTACTGAATTGCTGATTCCTATTATTTCTAGCTGTGTACAGTGCTAAAGACTCCATTCTTTCATTAACAGTTCCTGCAATTCCTTTCTGGCTTTCATCCTGCATCACTAATGCATAGGCTTGATTTACAGTAGGCAAACTATTCATCATAAGAATCTGACCCCTAGCTTGTGAATAGTTATCATTCAACCCCATTAGAAACTGAAGTAGTCTTTGATATTGCATCTGCTCCACATACTCCTTGGCCTTGAAACAATCACAACTTGGTGGGGGTAAAATAGAATCGTATTCATCCCACAAGTTTTTTAATTTCGTAAAATAGGCAGACACTGTTAAAACTCCTTGTGTAAGAGTGAAAATGCTCCTGTGCAGCTGATAAAGTCTAGATCCATTTATTTTATCAAAACGCTCCTTAAGATCAAGCCATACCTGATATGCACTGGTTGAATACAGTATTCCACTGGTAATTCCTTGCTCACATTGCATATGAGCCAAGAGATGACGACTGCATTGCATCGATCCCAAGTTTTCTTCAAATCTCCTTCAAAATTGATTCGCAGAACAGATCCATCAACAAATCCCAGTTTATTCCTCCCAAGCAATGCAATTTCCATAGCTCGACTCCAAAGTGTATAATTCTCCATCCCTGTCAATTGAATCCCAATTGACAATGCCCCTGGCACATCAGATGAACTCAAATGCAGGGGATGATTGTGATCAATTGTCACAATGTTACCATTAATGGTTTCCCCTTGAGATCTGTCACCCGATCCTCCAGATTGCTCCTCGATTGCCATAATCAAGCAAATCTAAGCAAAACTTGATTCTGCAAACTCTTAAAATTGTCCTCCCAGCTTTGATACCATGTAAAGAACAAGAGAATCTGATCACCTAAATGATGAACAGTAACAATGTAGAAGAAGAAGAATGAAGAAGAAGAATATGCTTCACATTCAACAGTAGAAGCTTCCAGAATTTCTTATACAACTCACTCCCTTGTTATGACTACTACACTTATATTTATAGAAGTAAAATATGTCTAACTAATTGACTAACAACTTCTAACTAACTATTAGTGCTGATTATTAATTTAACTAACTCTGTTAACACTAACTATACACTAACTGACAGCTGTACATTTTACTAATTGTTCAACATGAACAAAAGAGGTGGGGGTTAGGCTTGACCCCTATCATGTTCATTTATGAAAAAAATTACAAATAGGTTAGAGGTGGACATGAGCCTTACCATTAATCGAGTTATACTAAGAGTAACACCAAAAAAAGTTGACGAGAAAAAGTAGCCTATACAAGATCTTCTCATCCTAATCAATAGTCATATACTAACTTACAAAAAAGTTACTCTTTTTATATCTCCTCCTCAATGAAGGGAATTGTCATTTGTCTATTAGAATTAAACCTTTAACTAGGGGTGTTAAAGGGTGGGTTGGGCTAAATGAAAATATTAAAATAGATTGAGATAGAAGTCGGGCTGAGTCTTAATCCGTCCAAGTTTATTTTGGGCTCAAATGGGCTTTACAACGGGTCGGGTCTTGATCCGCCCAATTTGACTTGATTAATCTCAATAATTTAACATATTGATATTTATCTTTTAGAATCACAATTTGTTTTTTTTTTTTGAATTTTAGCTCGATTTTTTTTAAAAAGTAATAAATGGATAGATACACCCTAAAAGATGCTAAACAGATAATAATTTATACCTTAAATATAGAAACATATCTTAATAAAAAGTTTTAAAACGGGTTGAAATTGAAGATTGAATTGGGCTCAATTGAGGATTCTCTTCAAATGAGTTATGCTTGAATGAGTTGAGATTGAATTTAATTCAAATTATCTTGAGCTCAACCCTTAAAATTCTGTACGGGTTGAACGAATTTTCTATGTTGGGTTCACTTTTGACACCCCTACCTTTAACCTCGCAAAATAATTTTTGATAGAAGAGGTGAAGGTTCCACATCCACTTGTAGAAGCCAATTTGGCTAGGTGATCAGCCACACACTATTTGTTGTTATCTCCTGTATTCAGATTAGTAAAAATACATAAACAGTAAAAAAAGAAGATGAAATTGACAATGTAAGTAATCCGTGTTCTAAGAATCAGTGTGTTTCCTTAAGAGATTTAATTCCCTCATTGTACCCGAAGTTGCAGATTTATTCTCCCAAGATAAAATGGATTAACCTATTAGAGAAGTATCGATACCTCAAACTTCACTAATTTCAGCAAACACAAAAACAACAAAAAAAGTACACACAGACTCAGTCTATTGACAATTTAGTTTTGTAAGAAAAAAATATATAGAAAGAAAAAATTTTTTATTGAGTGAAAAACGAAAAGAGCTCGTATTTAGTCTTTGGCAGCAAGGAACACATATGTTCATTGATTGATAATATCTTGTCCAAAAATATTATCAATCAATGGCTGAAACCAAGGAGCACATATGTTCATTGATTGATAATATTTTGTCCAACATTTGCTTCTCTAAAGAATGAGCATTAACATTGTTAAGACATTTGGTTTTCTCCTGGATGATAGGTTTCATCATGAGATTGGTTGTGTCTTTACTGATCAACATGTTAGCAATCACCATGAAATCAAGTTCAATGTGTATATTATTGAAGCCATCAAATTAATAGATATACACATATTGAATATCAAGTGAAAAATAGATGATAAGATGCCGCTTTCAACTATGCTTGGTAAATGGAAAAAATGCAATTTTACGGGCTAAGGATATTAATATTCATCTTTGGGTGAAGTTTATTTTTTTCAAGTTTAAATGTTTGCGAAATAACTTTAAATGTATGTGACTCAAGTTGAAAATCTACGTCTAATATTTTTATCTTGAAGTATGACCTTTTGAAGGTCAAAGATCAAATATTTGTTTTTGCAAAGGCACATTAATTAGTGAGGAAAGCAGACTAGTATATTTATACGAAAACAATTTGTTTATGTGTTATCAAATACTGTATACTAGTTAAATATATATATATATATATATATATATATATATATATATATATTTTAAAAAAAATAAAATAAAATTGGTACAAATATAAATGAGGGTTGTCAAATAAAATGCTCGTATAATTTCTATCAATCTAACTGGATATATCAAATTACTATATCTTTCGATGCATAAACTTAAGTTCATGAAAAATTTAGGTATAAGACTTGTATATTCAATAGGAATATCATGCCAAAATACAGGAGGATTGAAAGAAGAAAACAATTTGTGTTTCACATAATAAAGTTCACTTAGCTGTGGTAATTTTACCAAGGAAAATCAACTTATTTTTATATCTTGCATACTCTTTATAACAAATCAAATATTTGGATGAGGTATAGCATAATTCACATGGTATACAAGCCTAAATTGGTTCATAGTAATATTCGTGACTAATTTATTTACGTGTGTTAGGTCTGTAACATGCTTCCTCATGTACAAACTTCATTTTATAAATAAAATTTCCAATTCGACAATTTTCTTATGTACAAACTTTTTTAATTACATGATATAACTTATTGTTTTTTATGTTTGTTGGATACAATTTTTTTTTATTTTGAAAATGTATATTAGTAAATTATTAATTCAAATAAATTATATAATCACGATTTGATTTAATTGTAATCCGTAATAAACAGTTGCCATTCGCCTTACTCCCTGAATTTCTCGCTCGCCAGACGCCACTCTTTGTTTCTATTGACTGTCTCTCCCTCGCCTCTCTCTCTTTGTACTAACAAAAATGTATAAAATTTGTTTAAAGCGAGAGAAAACTGTATGCATACATATCTTTTCGTACGCCTCTCTAGAATCTCACTTGCCACTCTCACTCGCGGATAAAGATCTGGTCAAGTATAATTAGGTCAAGTAATGTTCAATGACCTTATAGATTTATGCCATGTGTATTATATAATAATTTGTGGCATTAAATTATATACTCATAGGTTTGGGGGGGGGGGCTTTTGACCATTTGAATAGATCTCAATCATAAATTATTATATAGTACACATGACATAAGTTTATAAGACTATTTGTGAACACCTAATTTTTGACGTGTTTATTTTACTCCTATAATATTTTAGTAAGGAATTTTATTTTTATTTGTATTTTGGGTATTTGTTTTTATTATTTTATTGGCTCAAATGACCCAATTTTGTTTAAATTGGGCTGGTTTAGATCAATTTTGATGACCCAATTGATTTTGACCCGGTCAATATAAATGGTCAAGATTGAATCTCAACCATTCATGATATTTTGATCCAAGGGCTATTATTGGACCCAAACAAAAATTAAAAACTTCAAAAAATTAGCATTTTTTTTATTTTAGATTTTTTATTTTTCTTCTTCCCCTTACTATCAAGCCGCCGGGCGGCCACCGCTGCCGCCACCACCGCCCGGTGGCCACCACCTTTTTGGCCGAAAAAATCATTAAAATTTTACCCCTCTCAATCTTTATCCAAATTCATCATTATCTTTTTTTGTTTGACCATATAAGTCGTTTGATGTCGGATTTGTGTTATTAATGTTCTTTAAGTTTATCATGTTGATGTTATTGCTTGAAGTATTATTATTATTTATTTATTTATTTTAATTCGTTTTATGTTTATTTTTTTCATTTTTTTACTTTTTCTTCTGCATTATTTTGTTGTGTTTGATCTTTAAAATTGTTTAGATGTTTAGATTTTGTGTTAGTGGGTCAATTTGTTTGGGTCTTGATGACATGGGTCAACATTTGACCTATTTTAGATTTTTTCAGATGGCCCATCATCAATTATTCAAACAATGAATAAAAGAAATTGGTCATCTACATGACATTTGGACCTTTTATATTCAGATGACCCATTAACTATTATTCAAACAATAAATAAAAGAAATGGGTAATCTAAAAGGGCAAATGAATCATTCAATTAATCTGATTTTTCTTAAAACAAAAAAAAAAATAAAAAATTCATTGACCATCTTAGGTGGCACCTTGGTAGGCCTGGGCGTTCGGTCGATTCGATTCGATTCGTAAATATCGGTTCGGTTTTTTGGTTTTCAGTTTGGCCAAATATGAAACCAAATAAAACCGAAATAAATTTGGTTTGGTTCGGTTATTATAAATTCGGTTCGATTTATTTCGGTTCGATTTTGGTTTAACCAAATTTAATACAAAAAATGGTAAAATGACCATCGTGATAACTAAATATCGACTCAATCGGTAATAATAAAAAAAACTATGAAAAGTCAAGACAACATCACAACAACACTAGAAAGTTGAACAAACTTGTGTCCATCACTAAAATAGAGTTTGTTACAAACTACAGTCATCATTATCTGACTCATTGCAACTTCCAGCAACAAAGAGATTTAGAAAACCAACAAAACACTGTTGCAACTTGCAACCTCCATTGCAATAGCTCCCAAGTTCTAGCAAACAGCAACCAAGAAAATAACAAAACATTGATGGACCTGCGAGAAAACAGAACTGTTCAGACAAATGATCTACATTTCATAATAGAATATATAAAACTATCAAGCAAGTTATGTAAATAAGTTCTTTACTTACTCGTTACCGCACATCACTAGTTGATTGTTGAACTTACAAGCTGCAACTATATATCAATTATACTAGATTCAGTCCCACTACAAGCAAAATCTAAAAAAATATGAAAGAATTTGTTAGTTGTTAAGAAACACAAGTAACAGAATTATTTTCAATATAGTTAATACAAATATCAAATTCTTACCAAGTTCAAGTTGTTGAAGATACTCTAAATCTTCCTCAATATTGATTGGAAAAGACTCACTTCTAAGCCAATCTTGAACACAAATAAGAGATTGCACAATTTTAGGAGTTAATGAACTTCTAAAGGGATCAAGAACACGACCTCCTGTGCTGAATGCACATTCTGATGCGACACTTGAAATGGGAATGACTAACACATCACGAACCATCTCCGCGAGAATAGGAAATCTCGGCTCATTAACTTTCCACCACATTAATATATCAAAGTCATCACTATCTGGCTCAAGCAAGATATCTTTTCAATTCTGATTTATTACCTGAACTTCCACTAACTTCTTTATGCTTCTCAAATTGTTGTTTCGTTCTCAATCTTCCTCTTTTTACAGAGTTGCCACAATCACTTACACTAGATATACTTGATGAATTGTCAGATGAAGTGCGTGAAGATGGTACATGTTAAGAGCTTTTTGGGGATTTCTTGACATAATACTCAAACAGTTTGTTCATGTATTTTTTCACTTCTGAGCATAGCTTTTCTCCAACTTCTTTTCCAAACATATCCACAATTGCAAATGGAACATAATCAAGCTTGTTACGGGGATCCAACACAGATGAAATAAAGATCATCTTGTTCATTTTTTGTGGTTCACCCCAATACTTTTTGAACTTCTCATTCATACTTTTCGCCATTTCTTTCAAATTACGATCTTCATTTGTCATCATCTCTTCCAAAATAAGATTAAGTTCAACAATTTCAACAAGGTGTGTATTGCTAGTGACATAATTAGAACCAGAAACCTTCAAAGTAAGTACATAAAAAGTTTCAAAAAATTTCACCATTGACATCACATTTTTCCAGTCAACACTTGAAAGAATATTTGCAGTAGTTCCATCTTCAACACTAAATTCATCTTCAACACTAGTTCCATTTTCAACACTAGTTCCATCTTTGTTTTTCAGAAGAATCAGACCAAAGGTACGAAGATAATTCAAGTATCCAATATCATAAAAACTATATCTTTCAAATGCAAGCTCAAAATGTTGTGCTTTATCAAGCATCAAATATGTAGAGTTCCACCTACTAGGAACATCTAAACATAATGATTTCTTACAAGTTATCAATTCATATTCACAACATTCTTTAAACTTTCTAAGTCTTGCGGGAGATTGTTTAATGTATTTTACGGCTTGTCTCACTAGCTTGACAGACTTACCAATTTCCTTCAACCCATCTTGTACAATAAGATTAAGGATATGCGCCATACACCTCACATGAAGATGGTCACCATCCATAATGTTAGTTTCCCAATTGCTCAATTTTTTAGACATTTCTTTCACAGTAACATCATTAGAACTAGCATTATCAATTGTAATAGTAAACACGTTATCCAAACCACATTCAAGCAAACAATTAGTAATGCAAGCCGCCATATCCACTCCCTTATGACTAGAAATAGGAAAAAAATTTATCATTCTTTTATGCAAAATTCAATTTGTATCTATAAAGTGGGTTGTCAAACACATGTAGTTTATTTTTTGTATAGAGGTCCAAGTATCTGTTGTAAGACAAACTCTTGGACGTGCTTCTTTGAAAACCTTCTTCAATTTTTTTTTCTTCAAGGTATAGTTCATAACAATCTCTCGTCACAGTTCTACGAGAAGGAATATGAAATTGTGGCATTGTAACTCTCATGAAGTTTTTAAAACCCTCTTTTTCAACAAAACGAAATGGTAGCTCGTCAACAATTATCATTTTGGCTAAAGCTTTCCTACTTTGTGCTTGGTCAAATTTCCAAGTGCTAATGACCCCTTCCTTTGCTCCCGTTGAAGATGGTAGAAAATTAATTAGATTTTGATTTTTATCTACGGTATCACGAGGAAATTTAGGACATGTTGTCATATGAGTATTCACTGATGACGTACCATTAGATGATGTAGAAGCTGCATAAGCTTTTGCACAATACTTGCATTTGGCTTTACTAGCTCCATTTTCATCGGTGAACTTTTCAAAATGCTTCCAACAATTAGCTCTAGGTTCCATGATTTTTCTTTTCTTTGAAGTATCAACATCAACTTCAACCTCACTGGGAGATGAGGTGTAAGGTATGCTCTCATTTGAAGCTCCACTTTTACTTCCCTTACTTCCAGTTTGTGCCATCTATACAAAAGTGAAACAAACAACGAGAACAACAATCAACAAAGTTACAAGGATCAGGATTCAGGCATCTTGATACATTACTTCTTTTTGCCTAATAGTGCTACTGAATCTAGCTAGCCTTCTCTTAAATTGTATAGTATTGCATGAAATGTGAATGATTATTTTGCGTTTGTGTGGCTCTTCTCTTAGCTATCTTTTCATAATGGGTTCATAAATCCATGTAATTTATTCATCTCTCTGCAAAACCAACAAGCACATTTTTTGGCTTTTAACACTTCTCTCACTCACACACACACACTTTCTTTGCCCCTTTTCTTTGTGATTTATTCATGCCCTCTGGATAATGACAAAAAAAAACCCTCTTTTTAATAAAATAAAATAAAATAATGTGTTTTTACCCTTCTTATTTTTATTATTGTTAAAGGGGAGAAAAGGGTCTTTTGATTAAACATTGTTTGGGGTGAAAGGGAAAAAAACCAATGATTTGTTTTAAATTTTTCTCCATATTTGGATTTGGCAACAACCTTGGAATTCTATTTTAAGAGGAATTTTGAAGAAGCTGCTGTTTGTGGAAGTTTGACACAAGCTTGGTTATATTCTTTCTTTCACTGCTACTACTATTATTATTATTTATATTTTGGATGTGTTTTATAAAGGCATAAGAAACCTACGAGTGAAGAAAACGAGAGATGAGAGTTGAGAGATGAATGAGAGTGGTGGGTGCGGCGAAGACTGGCGACTGGCGAGTGCTGCTGGCTGCTGGCGGCGTGACGGCACGACTGATAGCGGTCGACGGTCGACGGTATACGGTGGGCGGTGACAGTGGACGTGTTTGGTGTTTCAAAGAAGAAGATTTCACTTTCAAAGAAGAATGTTTTACTTTCAGTGTTAATTTAGGGATTCAATGGGAAAATTACATGGGATGACAAACATTCCTAAGTAATTATATAATAAGGGTATAATTTAATTTATTTACTTTTTATAATTATAGTTTTTTTTTTGCTATAAGTAATGGGTTCCACCACCTATTCCTAAACCAATAGTATAAAAACCTTTTTTTTTTTTTAATTTTGTATATAATTTTACACAAAATAATATTATCTCTCCAATTTATATTCCACCTTTTTCGCCTACAATTAATACTTCTATTCGATTTTGAATTTCAAATTGTCAAAAATTCAATTCCTCCCTCCCGAAATTGAATTCAATTTTCGCAAGTACTCCTACATTTTAGTCGTTTTCCTTTATCTTTTTTCCCCTTATTCAACAATTGTATATGTATTGTGTTTCTTATGTTTTTTTCATATTTTTTTGGTGAAATAATCGATTGTTTGTTCTTATTAGATCACAAATTCTTCACAGAATGAATGAATCATCTTCATCTTTGAGGATTACTAGAGGTATTACATTGCATGTCAATTTTGTTGACAATTTACCCTCATTTTTGTAACGACCTGTTTAGTCGTTTTGAGCAGCAGATTTTATTTCTGGAAAAACTTTGTGAGTCGACGGAACCCACCACGGACCGTCATGGGCACGACGGGCCGTCGAGGGTGTCTCGTTCCAAAAG
>NC_028646.1:75708678-75711146 GCF_001406875.1 Solanum pennellii | reverse complement strand
CGGATTTCAGGGTGAGCTAATGCTTCTAGCTTGGACTGGATCTTCTTCCTCATGTCTTGATGCCTTGAAGTTCCGGCATGGACCAACTTTTGTTTATTTTAGCTTCTTAGAATACTCTTAGTTTAGTAATTTGATCATAGATGTTCTTGTGGTGATGACTTCCAGATTTTGGGGAATAATAGATGTTGGATTTTAGAAGTTATTGAATTGGTTTTTATTAATGAGTTTAAGTCTTCCGCATTACTTTCTGTTGATATTATAATGAAATGTTAGGGTTTAGATTGGTTGGTTCGCTCACATAGGAGGGTAAGTGTGGGTGCCAGTCGCGGCTCGGTTTTGGGTCGTGACAATTTTCAATGGGTTTAACTCAAGATTTTGGGGTTGATGTAGGGTCTGTGGTAAAATCCAAACAATTTCAACATGAACCAACAATGGAAGAATTGAGATCAAAGAAAAAATATAACCCTACGGCAGTTCAAGGAGGAAGATAGAGGAAAGCAGTAAACATTGATTTAGAGGAGAATGCATCTGAAATTGACAGATCTGAAGAACATCACAATCATGAGGTAGTGGCTTAAAACACAACTTTAGATACAATTTTTTTGTTACTTAGGTGTCAATATACAAAAAATTATTTATTTTAATAGATTGTGTATTTACGTAATTGTATATAGTATATTGAATGTTTAGTACACACATGTTTTAGTTATTTATATATATCTTCCATTATATATTTGTATATTCCTTTAGTTATTGTATGTGTCTGTAGATTTCATTATTTTATACATACTTTAAGTTATGTATAATGAATAATATACTAAGTTTTAATAGTGGTAGTAGTAGATTGTATATTAAAGGCTCCATATTATTTTTGCTTTTGTATACATATAAAAAAAGTAATTGTATTTAGTAATACAGATGGGAAAATTTCATATATAATTATAATTTGTATATTTTAGTAGTTATATATACAAAAAATTATTTGTTTAAGCAAATTTTGTATTCATGTAATTGTATATAGTATATTGCATGTTTAGTACACACATGCTTTAGTTATATATCTTCCATTATTTATTTGTATATTCATTTTGTTATTGTATGAGTCTCTGGATTTGATTAGTTTATACATACTTTAAGTTATGTATAATGAATAATATACTAAGTTTTAATAGTGGTAGTAGTGGATTGTATATTAAAGGCTCCATATTATTTTTGTTTTTGTATACATATACAAAAAGTAAATGAATTTAGTTATAGAGATGGGAATATTTCATATATGATTATAATTTGTATATTATAGTAGTTATATACAAATTATTGAAGTTAGTATATATTAAGTTTATATATTATTGTAGTATATACAAAGTCATTTGGACAGTTGTATATATTGCCATGTTTAACTATCATATTCATGTACACATATTAATATGCAGAAAAGGTAAGTTTGTATATATATACAAAAGAAACGCAATTACACTGATCTTCTTTCTAATATACAAATACTACATCAAAAAAATATATAATTGTATCATATGAATTTTCTTCTTTAAATTTTTTTATATTTTTGAAATCAGCTTTCAAAAGCAAAACACTTACGTTATGGCTATATACAATTATCACCAACGATTACCTGTATTCGATTACACTGATCTTCTTTATAATATACAAATATTACATCAACAAAAAGTATATAATTGTATCCTACGAAATTTCTTCTTAAAAAATTTATATATTTTTGAAACCAATTTTCAAAAGAAAAACACTTACGATATGGCTATATACAATTATCACCACAATAACGAACGCACATAAATCAAAATTTGTAAATCCAATAGAATATTGTATAAATATTGCAATAATAAACATGAATTTTCATCCAATGAATGATTACCTATATTCAATTATAAAGAAAAACAAAAAAAATGAATGAATTGCTGTTTCATAAACTGTAGAAACAAGTTTATCTTGTGTTTCAACTGCTGTATACTTCTTATTTTTTTTGAAAAAAAATGAATTTGAATGTTTACCTTAAATTATGGACGTTTACCTTAAATGGCATTATCTAAATTTATTGTTAGCATATTTAATGCTTCAGTTACAAACCACTCTTTATAAAATAAAATTATATGAATAAAAAACAAAAGAAACCTTATATACAAAATTAAAGATACCTAAAATAACTAAACTATACCCATAGAATGTAATTAGATAAACTATACCCATATAATGTTATTTAATCAATTAAGTTTGCCATATATGAGATTATCCCTTTATCAATTTAGGGAAATTGGCTTGGGGCTTGGAGTATTAGGTGATTGGGTTATGGGTATTTGGGTTAGGATTTAGGAATTTGAATAGTTGGGCTTGGGCTGAGTAGGAATTTATGTAGTTGACTTGGGAGGATTAGGATTTAGGAATGGGTTATGGGGTAACAACAAATTACAATTATGTATATATATATATATATA
>NC_028646.1:75678009-75708015 GCF_001406875.1 Solanum pennellii | reverse complement strand
ATATATATATATATAATTTTGGTTTTTCGGTTAACCAAATTTTTAAATCTAAAAATCGAAAATCGAACTGAAATATCGAAATGTTAAAATTCAAAATCAAAACCGATCGAAATAACCAAAAAATTGAAATTGAAATTAAAAATAATTCGGTTCGATCGATTTTTCGGTTTGAATCATATTATGCCCGTGCCTACACCTTGGGAAAACAAAGAGTCCAATGTTGAACTCCTATTTAAACCCCCTTCTTTTTTTTCATTTAAAAAAAAAGAAGAAAAAAGATAGAAAGAAAATTAGAAGAACAAAAAAAAAAACTTAAAAAATTTTTCTTTCTTAAAAAAAAAGGAAAAAGATATTTCTCTTGGGTTGTCTTGGGAATTCAATTGAATTTGCTTCTATTATTTGCTTGTCATCAACTCTAGGTATTTCTTTTTACATTTCAATGTAATCTTGAATTAATGTTTATGTTTTTTTTTGAAAAATTGTTGATTTTTTTTGCTAAATTTATTATGATTCTCATATGATTCTGTTTATCCTTATTTTACTTAGTTTGTATATTTTTATTAGTTTATTCTATAGTGTTTCTCATATGATTGTGTTTATTATGATGTATATATATATTATTAATCATATTTAGTTTAAATGTTAGGTTTAGTAAGTAAAAAAAAAAGTAAAATAAATAAATAAATAAAATATAACAATCGCAATTTTTTAGTGTTTTGGTAACTTTCTTTTTGAAAAACGAACTTAAGAAAAAATAAAAATAAAAAATGTAAAATTAGTAATTTTTGAGGGTTTAATGTGGTCATTTTTGCAATAAAAGAAAAATGTAAATCTGATTATTTCTACAAAAAATATAAATCTGGTTGTTTTTGTAAAATAAATAAATAAATATAAATATGGTCTTTTTTTTCTTCAAAAAAATAAAATAAAAATAAAATTCTCTTAAATAAATATTTGAATTGACTATTAAAGTAATACAAATTTGACTTAATAATCTAACAATTAGAAAATTTGCTATTTTGCAATCTTCTATCAAATAAGTCCAGGTAGTCATTTTATATAATTTTATTTTTTTACCAAATTGGTTATTTCTTAAATTTTTATCAATATAACAAAAAAAAAAAGAAATTAAAACTAGTATATCATTAGTTTAAAAGAGTGTTTAATTGTAATTTTGTAAAAGTTTTTTTCTTCTTCTTTTGTTGTCATCGTCTAGTAGTAAAACTTAATTGTCTATTTTTTTTCTCTTTTGGTAAAACAATAAATATAAATGCTAGAATTTTTTTAATAATAATAAATAAATAAATACTAATCATTTCTTGGTCTATATGTTGCACCATTTTCTTTTATTCATTTTTATCATTATTTTTTTTTAAAAAATTGAGTAATTAATTATTATGTTTTTTTTCTTTAAAAAATAAAATAAAACTTCAAATACCATCATGTATTCGGTTATGATCCTTGGTGTGTATTTTTTCTATAAAGAAGGGTCTAGTGTGCGGTTACGTTCTAAGACCAATCAATTTTTTTTATAAAAATAGTAATTAATACAATTTTTCCTCTTTTGTCCAAAATAAATAAATAAATTATTTTATCCAAATATAAGTTAATAAAGCGACCGTGCTAGAACCACGGGACTCGGGGTGCCTCATACCTTCCCTCCGGTCAATAGAATTTCTTATCCAATCTCTATTTTTCGTAGACCAAAATAAAAAAAAAGTTTTTTTTTTTAAATTTTAAACTAAGAACTATCTGGTGACTTGGAACACCTAAAAAACTCATTAACAAGTGGCGACACTACAAAAAAATAAAAATATATTTTTCTTAAAACCCGTCATATCCTCAACAATTGTAAAAAATAAAAGAGGTGTGACACTATTGAATATTAACTGACCTAATTATACTTGACCGAATCTTCAATCCTAACTCGTCTCTCTCACTTTCAGACAAACACAAATGTATAAATTGTATTTTTGTTTGTATAAAACAAGATTTTTCTAAATATACAAAAATACATATATTTTCGTCTTATATACTTATAATTACAAATACAAATCTTCCCCTGCCTAATTTTCTTTTGTCTTTCTCTCTTTGTCGCTTTATGCAAATACAAATAAAACGCAATCACACAAACTATAACTATAGCTATAACTATAATATACAAATATGACTTTTATATTTGCTAATCTAAAATTTACTCTTTCTTTTTATATAGAAAAATGTTATTGTAGACGTTTTTCTCATGTTGGTATGTTGGAAGATTTTATTTTATTCCTCACTGATAATAATTGTGTGAGGTTCCTTTTTATTACTCGAGTAGATGAATCCAAATTTTGCATTTCTAGATTTACATATTTTGGGTCCACAGTAACAATATTACCCATTATTTTATAGGAATATAATGAAGAAGAAAAGAAAATATTTCTAATATTCTAAATATTTCTCTCAATATTACCCATCTTTTGGAAATATTAGACAAACACTTTCCAGTGCTTTGGATGAACAACACTTAATAACTTTTTAAATCGTCGGACTTGAAAATCGATAAAAGTGAAATATTTAGTATTTGTATATATTTGACAAAGTAAACAACAAGAATCAAATTCTTTTTTTCAATTACTCCCAATAAGCCTTCTTTTCATTCAAGCAAAATTTATGCAAACTTAGTCCCATTTTTTCAAAAAATAAAAATTGACAAAATAAATATTAGATTTAACTGTGTATTATTGCTTTTGATATATTCTCAATTTCTGATTTACTATTAGAATTATCGATAATCGTGAAAATTTTTGGATTTCCTTTAAATATTATAACTCTCGTCAAATAGTAATCAGCACCCAAATAAAATTATCATAATCTGCAACAACTTAAATCATCATGAACTCCGTGTCGTCTCAGATTCTTTGAGTAATTCAAGCAACCTAAAGAAACAATGGGACAATATATTTTGTGATCTTTCAAGAAGAAGGGAAGATTGTTTGAAGAACAGTTCTGTTAGTATTGACTCTTGTTAAAGAAGAGAAGTTGTATAAACTATGGAAAATGTATTTTGTGATCTTTCAAAAAGAAGAGAAGATAGTTTGAAGAATAGTTTTGTTAGTATTGACTATTGTTAGTATTGACTCTCTTTCTATATATAAACTAATAAAAGGAATCTAATTGTAACCACTTTTAACTAACTATTTTAATCTAATCCACTAACTTCTAATATTTACAGAATGACCCCTAGATTATTAAGTAACCCCCAAGTTGATAGGAGTGAACAAATTCACTACTCCAAACTTGGACAACAAATACTCATGTTGCGACTTTCCTAGACCTTTAGTCAATACGTTAGCCTCTTGTTCTGCAGTTTCTGTCTTAACCAACCCCTTCTGAATTTTCTCCCTTATATAAAGTGACAGTCCAACTCTATGTGCTTTGTTCTTTATGTAGCACTGGATTGACTGCAATCTGTATAACAGACTTACTATCACTATAGATAGTAGCTGGAGTTACAATCTCTGAGTGTAGTTCCTTAAACAACTTTGTTATCCATACCACTTCAGTTACTGCACTTGCCATGCTCTTGTACTCAACTTTAGCTGAACTCATAGAGATTGTACCTTGTTTCTTGGACTTCCATGATATTAGAGAGTCTCCCAGTTTAATCATGAACCCTGTAACAGACCTTCGAGTGTGTAAGCAAGCTCCCCAATCTGAATCACAATAGACCTTCAACTGTTTGTTATTCTTACTAGAAAATAGTATACCAAGCCCTGGTTGACCTTTGACATACTTCACGACCTTAAGAGCAGCATTAAGGTGTGAATGTTTTGGTTGATGTAAAAATAGGCTCAAAGTTTGGGTAGCAAAATCTATGTCTGGCCTGGTTACATTAAAATACTGTAGCTTGCCTATTAGCCTTATGTATACAACTGGTGTTGCCAATCTGTGTTAAGAAAATTAGAAATTACTGGTTGTAATAAATCATTCAGAAACACGAAGTAACTGAGATTTTTAGAACCAGTAAATAAGATGAACAGAAATTTATTTGTAAAAAATAATGTAATCTGTAAAACTTACCAGAATCTAGAATACTCTTTTTAAAAATTCAGGAAGAAAATCAAGTCCACTGAATTCACAGTGTCCCCTTAAGGAAATTATTCCCCTCTAGTATCCGAGGTTTGATTTGGAATATAACCTCCCAGGGTAAAATGATCTTAATCAGTAGAGTATAGATACCAAAAACTCTACTGTCAGCGAATCAATCCACAGCAGGAAAGTACGCGAAGAAATATGTGTTTTTAAGAAGAAGGAAGATCAGAAAATTCGTTAGGAAATATTCTGAAGACTGAATGGTATTTATAGGCAAGAATAATATATTCTGAAAGGTTGCTACCCTTTCAGAATTGACACGACCATTAATGAAAGGTTGCAAACTTTCAAATGGTATTGACTGTTCCTGAAAGTTGCAACCTTTCAGAACAGTCATGGCTGGAATTTTTAAATATAACGGAATTTAAAACGGGTCACGCGCGCGGATCCGAGTCGGGTCGGGTTAACTAAAAAGTTGAAAACATTTCGGTTAACTTCTGTTATCAACTAATTAATTGAAAATAATTTTTGGCCATTTAATTAATTAAATAAATAATTAAAAAAAATTTGTCCAAAAAATTATCTCTCGATCGATCATTTGCCAAAGCCAAAGCCAAAGCCGAAGGGAGCGAGCGACGACGACGACGGCGCGAGGGGGGTCCCTCTTTCCAACCCTTTTAACAATTAATAGGAGTGTTTATTTATTTAAACTCTCCTATTTTCATTTCCATTACCGATGAGGGACAATTGCCTTTTTCATTAAAGCATTAGAGGACTTTTCAAGTTCCCAACCTTTCAAGTTCTAAACTTTTCAAATTCCTCTCCTTCCCTCTATTTCCCATCAATTCTTGCTACATACCCAACAATCCCCCACATTGATGGGGAATAGTTATAACATAGGAATGCACGGACAATTGTGTACTTTACAAGCAAGGATTAATTGCATCTGGATAAGTAGGTTTCCCCTTGGACTTTCCGTAGTGAACATATGTCGGATATACTCGGTCAATCGGTAGATGTGATATCTTTGAACCGTCGAACTTTGGTGTATACCTAGACAACCATATGTCACACAATTAACCCTTTACTGTTTATGATTCTTACGGTTGTGTTCGTTTCAGCCATGAACACCTCCTGGTTTCATGAGTGTACAGAGAATAGGCTTTTGACATAAAATTCTCTTTGAAGCGGCTTCCACTTCACACTCACATAGGTGATTTCTAACCGTGTCATCTCGTAGATACACTATTTGGTCAAATCTACCAAACTTAGCAAATCATTAAAAACTTTAAGCTTTATTACCTCATTAACAAGCCTTAAAGTCTTAACCTTTTCCTGAACATTGTCTTCATCATGAGAATGGATTGAGTTAATTGACAATGTCGAACCGTCAGCCACAACTTTGTTTTTCTCCTTGAATCTAGCTCTTGGGATCTCCAGTCTGCTAGATAGAGTTACCGTCATGCTGACTTGTCCTAAGCCGTAAACCCATTCCCTTAGATGATCTTTCAACTGCCTCTCTCACTAGGCCTTTCGTTAGTGGATCTGACACATTATCGCTTGACTTTACATAGTCAATTGTGATAATTCCACTAGAGAGCAGTTGTCTTATGGTGTTATGTCTCCGTCGTATATGACGAGACTTCCCGTTGTACATAACGCTCCCTGCCCTACCTATTGCTGCTTGACTATCGCAATGTATGCAAATTGGTCCAACAGGTTTGGGCCAGAATGGAATATCCTCTAGGAAATTCCGGAGCCATTCCGCTTCTTCACCAGCCTTATCCAAAGCAATGAATTCAGATTCCATTGTGGAGCGAGCAATACATGTCTGTTTGGAAGATTTCCAAGAGACAGCTCCTCCACCAAGTATGAATACATAACCACTCGTGGATTTTACATCATTTGACCCGGTGATCCAATTTGCATCACTATATCCTTCAATCACAGCAGGATATTTATTATAATGCAAAGCATAATGTTGTGTCCATTTTAGATAACCCAACACACGTTTCATAGCCATCCAGTGAGTTTGATTCGGATTACTAGTGTACCGACTCAGTTTACTAATAGCACATGCTATATCTGGTCGCGTGCAATTCATAATATACATCAAACTTCCCAACACTCTGGCATATTCCAATTGAGAGTCACTTTGACCTTCATTCTTTTTAAATGTACAACTTAAATCAATTGGAGTTTTGACTACATTGAAATTCAAGTAATTGAACTTATCCAATACTTTTTCAATATAATGAGATTGAGATAATGCTAGTCCCTGGGGAGTTTTGATAATCCTGACCCCTAAGATCAAATCAGCAACTCCTAAGTCTTTCATATCGAACTTGCTGGACAACATGCGCTTAGTAGCATTTATATCGTCAATTTCTTTACTCATTATTAACATGTCATCAACATACAAACAAACAATGACTTCATGATTCATAACGTTTTTAATGTAAACACATTTATCACATTCGTTAATCTTGAATCCATTTGCCAACATTATTTGATCAAATTTAGCATGCCATTGTTTGGGTGCTTGCTTGAGTCCATAAAGTGACTTCACAAGTCTGCACACTTTCTTTTCTTTACCAGGAACTATAAACCCTTCAGGTTGTTCCATGTAAATTTCTTCCTCTAACTCTCCATTTAAGAAGGCTGTCTTTACATCCATTTGGTGGATTTTAAGATCATGCACTGCTGCTAGTGCTATTAACATCCTAATTGATGTTATCCTTGTTACTGGAGAGTATGTGTCAAAGTAGTCCAGACCTTCCTTTTGTCTGTACCCTTTGACTACCAGTCTAGCCTTATATTTGTCAATAGTCCCATCAGGTTTCATTTTCCTTTTAAAGATCCATTTTGATCCTAAAGGTTTATTTCCTGGAGGAAGATCAGTCAATTCCCAAGTGTGATTGCTTAAAATTGATTCAATCTCACTATTGACTGCTTCTTTCCAATAAGTTGACTCAGACGAAGACATAGCTGCTTTAAATGTTTGAGGCTCATTTTCAAGCAATAGTGCTACAAAATCTGGTCCGAAAGAAGCAGATTTTCGTTGCCGAGTACTACGCCTAGGTTCCTCACTAGTTAGAATATTTTCCATTGATTCTTCTCGTGGTCGTTTAGGTCTTTCACTTGTTGACTCACTTTCAGTTTTATACGGATAAATGTTTTCAAAAAACTCTGCATTATCTGATTCAATTATCGTATTAACATGAATCTCAGGATTATCAGATTTGTGAACCAAAAATCGACAGGCTTTACTATTCACAGCATACCCAATAAAGACACAATCTATTGTTTTGGGTCCAATTTTAACCCTCTTAGGTAAAGGAACCTCTACCTTGGCTAAACACCCCCACACTTTGAAATATTTCAAGTTGGGTTTTCTTCCTTTCCACAACTCATATGGAATTGATTGTGTTTTTCGATGGGGTACTCTATTGAGTATTTTATTAGCTGTAAGGATGGCTTCCCCCCAAAGATTTCGCGGTGAACCAGAATTGATCATTAAGGCATTCATCATTTCCTTTAATGTTCTGTTCTTCCGTTCTGCCAAACCATTTGACTGTGGTGTATAAGGTGCAGTAGTTTGATGAATAATACCATATTCCAAACATATCTCTGCAAAAGGAGATTCATATTCTCCACCCCTATCACTCCGAATCATTTTTATCTTTAGATTCAATTGGTTTTCCACTTCATTTTTGTATTGCTTAAATGCATCAATTGCTTCATCCTTACTATTAAGCAAATATACATAACAAAATCGAGTGCAGTCATCAATAAAAGTTATAAAATACTTTTTTCCACCACGAGATGGTGTTGACTTCATATCGCATATATCTGTGTGAATTAAGTCTAAAGTTTTAGAATTTCTTTCAACAGACTTGTAAGGATGTTTAACAAACTTACTTTCCACACAAATTTCACATTTCGACTTATCGCATTTAAAATCAGGCAATACTTCTAGATTAACCAATTTTCGCAAGGCTTTGTAATTTACATGTCCCAAACGGGCATGCCATAAATCACTTAACTCCAATAAGTAAACAGAAGCAGAATTTTTATTAATACTGTCAATAACCATTACATTTAGTTTGAAAAGACCCTCATTGAGGTAGCCCTTTCCTATGAACATTTCATTCTTACTTATTACAGCTTTATCACTAACTAGGACACACTTAAACCCGTTCTTAACGAGTAGTGCAGCAGAAACTAAATTCTTCCTAATAGTAGGGACATGCAGAACATTGTTTAAAGTCAACACTTTGCCGGATGTCATTTTCAACATTACTTTCCCAGTTCCTGCAATCCTTGCTGTTGCTGTGTTTCCCATGAATAAATCTTCATCGTACTCAGCAGGAGTGTACGTTGCAAAGGCTTCTTTTGCAGAGCAAATATGTCTAGTGGCACCTGAGTCGAGAAACCACTCCTTGGGATTTCCAACTAAGTTACACTCCGATATCATTGCACACAAGTCATCTGCATCTTCCATCTTTTCCACGATGTTTGCTTGACTTTTGCCTTTGCCTTTGTTTTTGTCCTTTCTTGGAGCATGACAATCAGAAGATCTATGACCAGCCTTGCCACAATTATAACAGTTGCCTTTGAATTTCTTCTTGGCCTGTTCTGACTTCTGCCCGTTGGACTTCTTTCTCTTTTTGTCTTTGGTAGGAGCTTCTTCAACAATATTAACTCCAATGATTGTTGAACTCTTACGCGACTTCTTTTCGGCATTTCTGTTATCTTCCTCAATCTTGAGCCTAATCACAAGATCTTCAAGCTTCATTTCTTTACGCTTGTGCTTTAGATAATTCTTGAAATCATTCCACGAAGGAGGCAACTTCTCGATCATTGCAGCCACTTGAAAAGCTTCATTTACTACCATATCTTCAGCAATCAGATCATGGAGAATAAGTTGAAGTTCCTGCACTTGTGATCCAACAGTTTTACTATCTACCATTTTATAGTCTAAAAACTTTGCGACCACAAACTTTTTCAAGCATGCATCTTCTGTCTTATATTTCTTCTCAAGTGCATTCCACAACTCTTTTGAAGTTGTTATTGCACTATAGACATTATATAAGTCATCCTCTAAAGCACTCAAAATGTAACCTTTACATAGGAAGTCTGACTGTTTCCATGCTTCAACAATCATAAATTTTTCCCTGTCTGGCATATCATCAGCAGGAACTAGAGTATCTTCACTTGTAAATTTCTGCAGACCAAGAGTGGTAAGCCAGAAAAATACTCGTTGCTGCCATCCTTTGAAATTCACACCTGTGAATTTACCCGGTTTCTCTGCTTGTGATACAAGAGTTCGGGTTGGTGCAGCAACAGCCACTGTAACACCAGTGTTTTCCATTTCTGATAAACAAAATTGATATAATATAAGTAAGCAATAAATTATAATTGCAGACTTAAAGGAGTATAAAATCACAAAGATTTTTTTTTTCTCCACCAGAAACACAGATTTATATAATTTCCTTAAGATTGTTGCCAATCTGTGTTAAGAAAATCAGAAATTACTGGTTGTAATAAATCATTCAGAAACACGAAGTAACTGAGATTTTTAGAACCAGTAAATAAGATGAACAGAAATTTATTTGTAAAAAATAATGTAATCTGTAAAACTTACCAGAATCTAGAATACTCTTTTTAAAAATTCAGGAAGAAAATCAAGTCCACTGAATTCACAGTGTCCCCTTAAGGAAATTATTCCCCTCTAGTATCCGAGGTTTGATTTGGAATATAACCTCCCAGGGTAAAATGATCTTAATCAGTAGAGTATAGATACCAAAAACTCTACTGTCAGCGAATCAATCCACAGCAGGAAAGTACACGAAGAAATATATGTGTTTTTTAAGAAGAAGGAAGATCAGAAAATTCGTTAGGAAAAATTCTGAAGACTGAATGGTATTTATAGGCAAGAATAATATATTCTGAAAGGTTGCTACCCTTTCAGAATTGACACGACCATTAATGAAAGGTTGCAAACTTTCAAATGGTATTGACTGTTCCTGAAAGTTGCAACCTTTCAGAACAGTCATGGCGGGAAATTTTGAATATAACGGAATTTAAAACGGGTCACTCACGCGGATCCGAGTCGGGTCGGGTTAACTAAAAAAATTGAAAACATTTCGGTTAAATTCTGTTATCAACTAATTTATTGAAAATAATTTTTGGCCATTTAAATTAATTAATAAATAATTAAAATAAATTTTGTCCAAAAAATTATCTCTCGATCGATCATTTGCGAAAGCCAAAGCCAAAGCCAAAGCCGAAGCCGAAGCCGAAGCGAGCGAGCGACGACGACGACGGCGCGAGGGGGGTCCCTCTTTCCAACCCTTTTAACAATTAATAGGAGTGTTTATTTATTTAAACTCTCCTATTTTCATTTCCATTACCGATGAGGGACTATTGCCTTTTTCAATAAAGCATTAGAGGACTTTTCAAGTTCCCAACCTTTCAAGTTCTAAACTTTTCAAATTCCTCTCCTTCCCTCTATTTCCCATCAATTCTTGCTACATACCCAACAACTGGATCCTCTAGTAGTTTGTCTACCTTTCCTGTACCATTTATTTCATCATATTCTTTTGTAGTTAACTGAATATAAGGATCAATAAGAGTGTTAGCTGGTTTAGCAGCTTCTCAAGAGAGTATTTTTTTGATACATTACAATCCCTTCATGTGATCTAGCAAACTCAATGCCTAAGAAGTTTCGAAGTTCTCCTAGGTCCTTCATCTAGAAGGTATCTTGAAGAACTCTTTTGGTCTGTTGAATAAGCCTAAGATTATTGCCAGTAATAATCATATCATCAACATATACTAACAAGATTACCATAGATGATCCATTTTACTTAATGAACAAAGAGTAATCTGCATGGCTTTGAACAAACCTCAATCTGATAAGAGCCTCTGCAAGTTTCACATTCCATTGTCGAGGGGCTTGTTTTAACCCATAAAGGAGCTTTGGAACTTCTTTGAGATCTCCTAACATCAGAATCCCTCGGAACTGACTCAAGAACCACTACAAAAATATCAGTGGCCTCACCTGATTGACCAATATTAGCATGGGTTGCACTATATGGTGAAGTAACATCTGAGGGAATGGTGACAGTAGGAAATAGGCGCCAATAAGTGGAAGGTTCAATTGCAAAGGGAAATGTGAATTCTCTAATTCCACATCTCTAGCAAGAAAGAATTTCTTGTCATTGAGACTGTAGAGAATATAACCTTTAGTAGTAGTACTATAGCCCATGTGAACTGCCACCACACTATTAGATTGAAACTTATCATAAATGTACATGTTCTTGGCAAAACACAAGCAACCTAATACTCTCAAATGTTGAATAGTAGGTTTGTGAAATGCTTTATGAGGAGATTTCCCATGTAAGACTGGGTTTGGCAACAAGTTAATGATATATGTTGTTGTGAGGACACAATGACCCCAAAACTTGATAGGGATGTGACCTTTGAAACCTGATTGCCCTGGCAACCTCAAGAATGTGCTTATGTTTTCTCTCAGCAATTCCATTTTGCTGAGGTGTATGGATACATGTCCTCTGATGAGTAATGTCTAAGCTGGTAAACAATTTGTGACATTCATCATTCACAAACTTAGATCCATTGTCAGTCCTAACAATCTTTACTATAGCATTGAACTGAGTTCTGGCAAATATGAGAAAGTTTTTCAAAACTACACAAACATCACTCTTTAGTTTTACTAGAAATACCCACAGCAGTCTAGTACAATCATCTACTATAGTAACAAAAAATCTATTGCCATCAAATGTGGGGGTGTTAAAAGTCCCCCAAACATCAATATGGAGTAATTGAAAAGAACTTGTGGAAACAGTAATACTATTGGGGAAAGAAAGTCTATGTTGCTTGGCCAAGGGACAAATGGTGCAATTGTGGAGATCTTTAGAGCATTGAGTAGGTGAAACAGCCAAAAGATGAGCCAGAATACTAGATGAGGTATGGCCTAGCTTTTGATGCCATAACAGTGCTTGTGATTCTGTTGAAGAGGAAATACTACCATGTTCCAAATGAGATGAGCATTGTGGGGTTATTTGTATAGGCGAGGTATGATTTGGCATTAGGTAGAGTCCAACATGATCTCTACCAATCTCCTTCACCTGCCCATTTGAGAGGTCCTGGATGACAACAAAGTCAGGAAAGAAGCATACTGTACACTTAAGATCTTTAGTAATTTGCGATATTGACAACAAATTGAACTCAAAGTCAGGAACTAGAAGAACAATGTTGATAGTATCCTTGGGAGTTACTTGACAAGATCCTGTTCTTTTGCAGTGGTAACAGAAGGCATTTGGATCATAGCTAGACTTTGGCCTAGACACTTGGTTTGACATGTTACCAGTAGTGAACATAGCACTTAACTCAAAACCATTAGAACTACTGGATGTTTGAGAGATAGTACGTTGGCTTTCTCTTTCAATCAAGAGAGAATAAGTCTTGTTCAGGGAAGGGAGAGGAACCATCATCAAGATTTTTCCCCTAGCTTGTTCATATGAATCATTCAACCCCATAAGAAACTGAAGCAACTTCTGATTGTGTACAAACTTCGCAAACTCACTTGAATTTAAACATTCACAACTAGGAGCAGGTGTTATGCTATCATATTACCCACATTTCACGCAGTCTAGAGAAGTATGATGAGATCGAACTTGTACCTTGGCTGATAGTTGCAATCTCCTTGTGCAATTGGAAGATACGAGATCCATCAACTTTATCATTGCGTTCAGCCAGATCTTTCCATACAGTAGAAACATTTGTAGAGTAGACGATCCCTCCAAGTAATTTCTTAGAAACGCAATTCATGATCCATGATAACACTATAGCATTGCATCGTTCCCACTGATTCACCAAGTTGGGGCCATATGACTCCTTTTTGCAAGAACCATCAAGAAATCCAAGTTTATTTTGACCTATGATTGCAATATTCAATGCTCGACTCCATACAGAGAAATTATCGGCTCCATTCAATTGGATTGAACTGAGCAGACCTCCAGAATTATCAATGGTGTGTAAGAAGAGAGGGTGATTGTGACTCAACTTTTCTGGAAGCTCATTGTCAATGGTGGCCATGTTCTTGCTGCTTTGAGTAGTTGAAGCAGAGATTCGATCAAAGCTACTACTATGAAGATCGATTGTGCTCTTATACCATTGATCTTTCAAGAAGAAGAGAAGATAATTTGAAGAACAGTTCTGTTAGTATTGACTGTTCTTAAAGAAGAGAAGTTATTTCATATAAACTCTATTCATATTCATCTTGAGGAGGTTCTGTACATATATATATACAAACTAATAAAAGGAATCTAATTATAACTACTTCTAACTAATTATTTTGATCTAATCCACTAACTTCTAATATTTACAGAATGACCCCTAGATTACTAAGTAACCCCTTCTTTAATACATTAACCTACAATATAAAACTACATTACCATTTTTGGTTATGATTTACTCAAATTTTGCATTTTTTCCAATATAGGTCACACAAATCTGCTCTACTTATTCTTTAAGAACCATCTTAATATCGTCACAACTCCAAAAATCGCCAATCTTTTTCCATGCAGATTCTCCTTCTTTCAAGGTCAAGCCCGCCGATAAGAAGGTGTTGAGTCTTTCGCCGGAAAAGTTATCTAACTTACCAAGGCATAAGTTAAGATACCTCCCGTTTCATAAAACTGCTTATAATCAGTGAAATGTGAACCGAAATCAAGTTGTTAACTTACCAAGGCATAAGTCTGATACCTCCCGTTTCAGAAATTTCAGAAAACTTGTAATCAGTGAAATGCGAATATTCTACTTAAAATTTTAAAATAATGTTGATAAAATATTTATATTTATGTAAATGAAGTTTGCTGGTAAACATTATTAACATAAGAACGAAAACTTATAAACAGCGATGTTAATATTGAAAACTTATAAACAGTGAAACAAGATGGGCAAGATTGTGAAATTTGAAATTCACACTCGATTGCAGTACTTTATGATATAACATGTTGAAGTGTGTTATCATCTCATCTAAAAGCTTCTAGATGAGATAGTTACACACTTCACAACTTTTACTACATAGGCCAGCCCTCCTCCTTTGAATGCTCATGGAAAATTTATTTTTTTTAAAAAATACTACATAGGCCAGCAAAGGTTGTTTGAAATTTGTGAATTGTTTTATATATGCTCTCTTTTAAGGTGTCATTTTTCATGCTTAGGCTAGTTGAGAACAAAAAATTTCTACTGATATATGGTCATGAAGAAATTTTCATATTCATAGTCCATCTACTTAATGTTGTTGTGGCACCCTTAAACCTATGGAATATGCTCAACATTTGTTCTTACAAGGTAATTACCTGGACTGTAAAGTTTGAAAATTTTATTTTGACTCGTGGCATCAAGGTTAACAATGAAGTTTGAGATTCAATATTATGAAATTGTGGCTTATGGACCTTAGAAATAGCATGAATTTATTGAGCAATTAAAACAAGAAGATACAATGTCTACATAATTAACAAATTAAAACACAACTCTACAAAGTCTCTCCATTCGCAATTAACTTGTTTTATGGAACAGAGGCTCTTGAGTAAAAATCACAATTGCACTGAAAAACAATCAAATACTTGAAACAATTATTCATGAATCAACATTATGATCTTAGACGTTCACCTTCCTGCAGTTTACGCGAATTTGGCCTTGATTCCCTGTCAATGGCTTAATATTTCCCATCTTAATCATAGAGTCGGCAAAATCTTTAGAGAAACTCCCGAGGTTGGTACTATATTTCTTAACAAGATTATCAGTTTGACCGCCATTAAATAGTGCTTGATCAGAGTGCAAAAGTCCTTTCTTGGACACCAAGTTACTAAAATATTTTGAGTCGAAAAGAGCTGGAGTTGGATCGAGTGGAGCAAGGTTGGTATTGCCTCCACTGCGTGGACAATTGGCTTTGCGTTGGCTTGCAAAAGTGGAGTCGATGTTAGTGTCATTGTAGATACGATTCCTGAAGGTGGAACATTGAGCAAATCCTAGTGTGTGTCCTCCAGAGAGAGCGACGAGATCTTTCTCATCCAATCCTTGCTTCTTGAAGCTGTTGATAAGTGCTGGTAAGTCCAAAGTTGGAGGTGGGATATCATTGTTTGCTTTGGTTCTACTTGCTGTAGTCGAATCCCTTCTTCCCAGAGGAACTTCCCATGTTGGTCCACCTAGCTGTTCATCAAAAACTATTTTTAGAACTAATATAATAAATTGACAAGAGTAAAATGAATAACTTACTGCAACTACAGAGTCGCGAGCTGCAACAGCTACAATATCTGCACAAGACACAATAGAACGTCCACAACATTTATCAACTTCTGACTTGATTTTGTCAATCACATCAAATCCTCTAATAGAATTGTTATTGGGTATCGCAGTCTTTTCACTGTCAATAGTAGCCGTTTTGTCTAGAAGAATTGAAGCGTCACACCCCTGCATTTATAAGAAATTATATATCATCTCATGAATAGAGAAATATGTAAGTATGAAAAAGAGGAGGAAAATGAAAGAATCTCACATTGACAAAACAATCATGAAAATGTAAACGTAGCAAAGAGGCACCCATTCGCCTCTCTTTCCTGACTGCATCCTCAACGACTCGTTTTATGGCTGGCAAAGCTTGAGGACAAACATGATTGTAGAAAGAAGGTGAAAGAGAATCCGAAAGTGCCAGGCTTGCTAGAGAAAACATGACCAAAACATGAAGAACAAAGAAGCTATTGGAAGCCATTTCAAATACTATAGTTATATATGAAATTGCTACACTTTTATGTGTTGTGTTTTGGTGTGCTTTAGAGTGTAAAATGTGTGTGTATTTATAGTTAGGACAACTGTTGACTATAGCAACACGACATTTTTTTTAGGTTTAGCAACTCTCAAAAGAATAAGGCAGACATCGACAAACTCTAACAACACTCTTTTTTCTATTAGTAATGCAATTTGAAGGATAGTGTTACTACATAGTTAGGTAGTTTTGATTATAAAATAAAAAAAATATTTTTAGACTTATACACAAGTAAATAAAGTTTAATGTGTAATAAATACTTGTGCATTAATTAAGAACAAATTATTTATCACATAGCTTTTTAACATAGGGAGTAAAGACTTGCCTGCGTGAATACAGATTTAATTGGACTCCAATATAGATAACGGACAACAGGTGAAAAAAAATATATTCATTTTTAGATTATATATTTAATAATTATAAATCAATAACTAACATCATAAGAGGAATTGGTAAAAGATAATTCGAAAAATCAATGTAGTTATGAATACTATTTTCACTTCCTATGAATTGAAAAGGGTAATTGCTTTCACATTATTTATCAAATTACTTATTGATCAACTAATTATTTGAGACTTTGGTATCAACAAAGGTAATAATTTGTCCTAATACTCTGTATATAGCAGGGTACTTACTGAATTTTTATCTTTGTATGATTGGAAAAAGGGCATTTGGCATAATCCTTGACTTGTATCCTAAGAAGCTCTTTAATTGTTGATATTGTATGTTTCGTTCAATGTTTTGGTGGGAAGGAAAATGATTTTCATCAAAATTAATTTTTTGAAAGTAAATGATTGTTTAGTTATTATTTGGTATTTGATAAGTTAATAGTCTCAAAAGTATTTTTTTTATGTGGTAGAAGTGGAGAGGAGACAATGAATATAGATTTATCATCTGTACGGCTTATGAGATTTGTTTTTTTCTTTTTTTCATAATTTTATTAGTAAGCCATTTCAATTTTTTTTAACACTTATTATTTTTTAAAAAATTAACTTATCAACAATGAAAATAGAAAACTTTTTTGAAAAGTTATTCCATACTATATTAAATGTCAACGCTAACAACATGCAAATAAAATAATTTTAAGGAGGGGTAGCAATTGGTTAAGACTGATGTTGAAGGTGTTAATTAGTTCCTTAATTAGAGTTGAATACTATTGCCATATTTATATTTTAGGACAACTTTCACATATAGTAAATAAAAAATTTATATTTTTATGCTATAACAAAGTTTGCATAATTGCGCTCCATAGCAAACATAGAAACTGTATAATTCGCTATACATATACAGTTGAAGAAAATTGTATAAAACGAAGTGTATAAAACAAGAAAGAGAAAGACACTTGGATAGAGAACTGTATAAAAACGAAGTGTATAAAACGAATTGTATTATTATAAGTGTATAGGACGAAAATCTATGTACTTGCATGTGTATATACAATTTTCTCACGCTTTATACAAACAGAAACACAATTTATACATTTCGCTTCTGTTTGTATAAGTGAGAAAGGTGAGGGTGGCGAGCGAGATTTACTTTATACAATTTTCTCTGCTTTATACAATTAGAAACAATTTTTATACACTTGTGTTTGTATAAAAAGTGAGGAAGCGAGCGAGAGATTGGAGGAGAGTGACGAGCGAGATATTTGGGAGAGAGGCGCCTGACAATTTTTTGCAAACGTTTTCTATGGAGCACAATTAAATCAAACCCTAGCTACTCCATTTATTTTAGGTTATTAGTTTGCTATTATATACAATTTTTCCTATATTTTATTGAGTCATTCATTTATCATTGCCACATTTTTATTGTATATACTTTTCATATACAAAGTGATTTTCCTTCAGTTTATTTTGTGCCGATTAACAAATCTAACTTGATAAAAAACATATTTTGTCTCAATTTATATTACACTTTTTTCTTTTTAGTTAGTTTAAAAAAGTTATACTCAAACCATTTTATATATATTAAAAACTTGACTATAAAGTTTTTAGTTTATCCTCGATGACATGATTTATAACACACAATTATCTTTGACTTATTTTAGACAATAAATTTTGATTTTCTTTTTATTATTCTTAAAACTATGTACTCAATCAAATACATTCATAGTGGTGATAGTGGTTCATATATTAGCGGAGGTCGTGGCTCTACGTGGTACTGTTGATATAATTATAATGATAAAGGGTGTTTTAAGTGATCGCGACTGACACTACTACTTGACAAGGGTGGTGGTTCCTAGTGGTGGTATATGGTTGGCGACGGCAATTAGTGACGGTGATTGTGATGATAGAGGTGGTTAATAGTTACAGTTGATGATTGTAGTCTTGTGAAGATAATAATGGTGAAAAGTATATACACATAATATTTCTTAATTATATTAAGATTTTTCCAAGATCACAATAATTAAGACCTATTCACATTAAATAAGTGACTAAATCTTACAAATATATAAAAATAAATACACTTAATAATGCAAATTTTAAATCATTCAAATTAAATATCGGTTAATAAGGCTAAGACTGATGTTGGAGGTTTTAATAAGTTCCTTAAGTAATAAAGTTGAATGCTTGCTACAATTATATTTAATTGGTTAATTCATTAATCATTACTTATAATTATAATATATAAGTTAATCCAAGATTATATATGTATTATGGTCCCCAATTAGCATACCGCGTGTCACGGAAAAATCTTCTATAAGTATGATGAAGATAAAGCGTGTCAGTAGATCAACAACTACGTTTAAATAATTATCTTTTTTGTTTTTGAGGATTTCATACCATTAATTATGATTAATTGGTTTTACATGGACAGACTGTTGGATATTTCATACGTTATTGTTATATTTTTTTTAGAATAATGAGTTGTTCAATTATGTAGAAGTAGTCTTACAATTGATTAAGTTAAATATTAATTTCTTAGTCTTAGTAAAAGTTTAATACAATGTAGTCCCTACCCCGAGTAATACTAGCCAATGCTGCTGGCGGCAGCCAGGCGGCGGATTTAGGATTTTCAATAAAATTTAGGGATAATGCACAAGTACATCCTCAACCTATGCCCGAAATCCCAGAGACACTTATATTATACTAAGGTCCTATTACCCCCTGAACTTATTTTATTAATAATTTTCTACTCCTTTTCGGCTTACAAGATAGTATAAGTGTGTCTCTGAGATTTCGGGCATAGGTTGAGGGTGTACTTGTGCATTTTTCCTAAAATTTATAAAAACAGACATATGAAATAGTTAAAGGGGGTTTGACATCTATTATATATACATAAGAAAATTATTTTAACTATATATAAATAATATAATTTTTCGCCGAAGAAGGTTCGGATAAACTCCTTAGTATAATGTGGTTCCGCCCCTAGCTAGTTGTTGCTATTTCGTAATGATGCATATTAATCTATATATCTTAATAAAAATAAAAGGTATATAATTTTAATATTTATATAAAACAAATTTTAATTCATATTATTTTCTACCTTGGGGTTGGCATATTTCTCCAAAAAGAAATATCACACTGATATCAAAGCCTTATGATTTGAATGGATTTGTGCATTTCTTGCCGAAGAACTTTCAACATTTTTTATCCAAATCTATTTTTGAACTATTTTGAGATGTCTTAATTTAACTCGTTAGATTTGATTATTAGCAGTTGAATATTATGATAATAATAAATAAAAAATAATAATACATTCATAAAGTAAATAAGAGACCGTATAAAGCTTCACACAAGTTCGATGGTGTATATGAGTCAATAAAACATAACTGTGACAATTATTCAATCTACTACGTATGGAACTAATTAAGACCTTTAACATCAGTATCAACCAATAGCTACCCCTCCTTACAATTATTTTATTTGCATGTCGTTAGGGTTGACAATTTTTTTCATTTCTCTATTTGACGTTTAGAGTTCATATTTGAGCTCTGACTAAATTCATATTGCGCACTGTAAGGTCCATTGAAGGTGACACTTCTAACATGATTTTCTCCATATTTAAAGCTCGAACTCGAAGCACTCCCAACAGTGCATCACAATCCATGTTGGTGGTTGACAATTAGTATACAAAGGATGTTTATTTTTTGTTTACTTATGAAACATCAGAAATCAAGTAAGAGAAAAGCTTATTTTGAGAAAATCACTTTCCGGAGAAAATTATTTTTTCTCCGTATCATTTACAAATTTATTACTATTTTTTGTTTGGTTGTCAATTAGTTGTTAGTCGCCACAAATTATAAAATTATCCACAATTACTGCCTCCTTCCCTCTCTCCCTAATAATCCTTCAATTTTTAAATCTTAGTATCAACAAATAGAAAGTTATCTTTGAAAAAATTAATACAATATCGATTATTTTAAGACTTTTATCCAAATATGCAAAAAGAAAAGCTCAATAAGTACCCTGCAATTTAGAGCACGACAAATTACTATCTGTGTTGATACCCAAGTCTCAACTAATTAAGTAACTCAATCTGTTATCAGATAATTACTTGATCAACATGTAATTCGATATAATTTAAGAGGAGTAATTAAGCTTTTTTAATTTCGGAGAGATGTGAATATTAAAAGAAATTACATTGTTGCTAAACCTAGAACTATTGTTGTGTCGCCATAGTCAACATTTGTGTTGGACTATTACCTATGTTCCATTCAAAGGTCCATGGCCTAATCCTACTTAAAAAAGAATTGAAATTATTCTCTTTATTTGGTTTCCAATTCTATTAGGAAAGGGATTAAAATTGTAATCCTATTTGTAGTTGGTTTTGACTTTGTAAGGAAAAGCACAACTCTATAAATAGAGGATGGTCTTGAGAGAATAATTAATTGCTTATTGGTATTGCCTTTGAAAGACATTAGAACATAAGAGAGGTTTTTGAGAGAGCATTCAACAAGATAAAAGAGAGAAAGAAAAGGATTCTTTTGCTGCAGTCTTTTTCTCCGACCAGCAACGTTCAGATCGTGTTTTCTGATTAACTAACCGTTGGATCGGGATGAAATTTGGACTGAGTGTTCCTGACATCTTAATGGTTGATTTTAACGGCGGAGATCGGATTCGGAGGTAGGCAAGATCCTATTTTAGGTTCCGAACAGAAGCTGAGTTTGGATTGTGTTTCTTTCTATTTATCTTTTGTTGGTGTAGCTATTGTTTGTTCTCTTTTGACACTTGTTGTGTAGACATTAAAAGAATATTTGTAACCCTCTTATTGGTATAGTGAAGAAATTCGTATCTTGTCGATCCCGTGGTGGTGACCTTCGATTTGAAGGGTTTTTCCACGTTAAACTTCGTGTTCTTTATTGTTAGATTTTCGTTTTCATTTTTCCGTCACAACAACTGGTATCAGAGCTAAGGTTATATATATGGAGGGGAATATGAGCAAGATGGTATGTCTAAACGGAAGAAACTACAACATATGGAAAAGCAAGATGAAAGATCTATTGTTTGTGAAGAAGATGCATCTTCCGGTTTTTTCTGCTCATAAATCCGAGAATGTGACCGATGAAAATTGAGAATTGGAGCACCAACAAGTATGTGGATATATAAGACAATGGGTTGAAGATAATGTTTGTGGGAAAAGTTGGAGACGCTTTACGCTTCAAAAACTGGCAATAACAAGTTGTTCTTGTTAAATCAATTGATGAACTTTAAATACAAGAAGGGCAGTCCTATTCTTGATCATATAAATGATTTTCAGGGTATTCTTGATCAGCTATCAAGAATGAGTGTTAATTTTGATGATGAAATACAAGGACTTTGGCTTCTTAATACTCTACCGGATTCTTGGGAAACTCTTTGTGTTTCTTTAACAAATTTTCTGCCACTGGTGGAAAGGTGATTTTGGAATATGCAAAGAGTGGTGTGTTAAATGAAGAGGTTAGAAGAAAATCTCAAGACACATCTTCACATTCAGATGTTCTATATACAGAAGATCGAGGAAGACATAAAACAAGAGATCCGAGGAGTAGAGGTAAAAGCATAAGCAAGTCGAAATTCAAGAATCCAAATATTATATGTTATCATTGTGGAAAGAAATGACATATTAAAAGATTTTGTAAACAATTGAAGCAAGATCTTAAAGAAGGGAAGAAGGAGAAAAACAATGAAAATAATGTTGTTGTTGTTGTCCAAGATGACCTTCTCTTCGTTTGTGATAAAGACGTCATCAATTTTGTATCTCAAGATACAAGTTGGATAGTAGATTCTGGAGCTACATCACATGTCACACCAAGAAAAGACTTCTTTTCATCTTATACTTCTGTTAACTCTGAGGTGTTAAAGATGGGTAATGCTGGTGAGGTTAAGGTGTTTGGTCTTGACACTGTTTGTTTGAAAACCAATACCTGTTCAACGTTGGTCCTTCAGAATGTCAAGCATGCCCCAGATATTCCAATAAATTTGATCTCTGTAGGACAACTAGATGATGATGGCTATTATAATGACTTGTGCAATGGCTAATGGAAGCTCACCAAAGGCTCACTAATTTTAGCTCGAGGAAGAAAACATTCAAATTTATACATGACACAAGGATCGATTCTTGGTGACTCTATAAATTTGGCGGAGAGCGATACTTTATCAGAATTGTGGCATAAAAGGCTTAGTCATATGAGCGAGAGGGGGATCACCTATTTGGCTAAGAAGAATTTGCTTGCTGGTATGAAACAAACAAAGGTGAAAAGATGTGTTCATTGCTTAGCAGGGAAACAGATTGAGTTTCTTTTCATAGTCATCCTCCTTCAAGAAAATCTGAGCTATTGGAGCTAGTACACTCAGATTTGTGTGGTCCTTTCAAAGTGAAGTCAAAAGGTGGTGCACTTTACTTTGCTACTTTCATTGATGATCATTCTCGCAAGATTTGGGTATATCCTTTAAAATTCAAAGATCAAGTGCTTGATGTGTTTAAGCAGTTTCAAGCCTTATCTGAGAGACAAACGGGAAAGAAATTAAAATGTATTCGCATTGATAATGATGGTGAGTATATTGGTCCCTTTGATAACTACTGCAAATTTCAAGGAATACGTCATCAGAAGACTCCTCCAAAGACTCCTCAAAGAAATGGTTTGGCAGAGAGGATGAACAGAACTTTAGTTGAGAGAGTAGATGTGTGCTTTCAGAGGCTAAACTTCCAAATTCTTTTTGGGCTGAAACACTTAACACCGTTGCTTATGCTATCAATTTGTCTCCTGTTGTTGCTTTGGATGGTGATGTTCCAAGCAGAGTTTGGTTTGATAAAGATGTTTCTTATGATCACTTGAAAATATTTGAGTGTAAAGCTTGTGTGCATGTTCCAAAAGATGAGAGGTTGAAATTGGATGTTAAAACTAAGCAATGTATCTTCATTGGTTATGGTCAAGATGAGTTTGGATATCGCTTTTATGATTCAATTGATAAGAAACTCATTAGAAGTCATGATGTTGTGTTCTTTGAAGATCAAACTATTGAAGATATTGACAAGACTGAGAAACTAGATTCTCATACTGATGAGAGCTTAGTTGATGTTGATCAAATTCCTATTATTGATACATCTTCTGCACATGAGGGAACCCAAGGTAATGATCAAGATAATGATGAGAGTATAGAACATATAATTGTTACTACTGATGATGTTGTGGTTGATAATCAACCAACTCATGTTGGGATGAACGCTTCGGATGCTCCATTAGAACCCAACAAATCTCCCCCTTGGCCTGAATTTCTGACAAAATAAATTTGTCCACCTTCTTTACTTAATCTTCAACAACTTGCTTCTCCTCTCCATAATCTCCTTTGCAAAATTTATGTCTAAAAACAAAGAACCTCTCTGAAACAATTTCTCCAACAAAATCTTCATTAATGTCAAAAAGGTTGCGGCTAGAACTACACCCGTCAAGATGAACACCTCCTTCTAACCTGGTTTAATCATCGATTACCGAACCACTAAACCTGACTGCATCATTGAATCTGGCTCTGATACCACTTGTTAGGACCGAAAATTAGAAAGTGTAAACACGAAAGCTAGCAAAGCAAACCTCAAAAGACCACGAGTAAAAAGACAACAAGAAATATACCAAAAGACACAAAGATTTAACGTGATTCGGTCAATCGACCTACGTCTACAAAGGAGATGAGCAATCCACTATAAATATGAGAGTACAAAATACAGAGAGAAACAACCTCAACCAATTCACTCGGAATATATGGGAGATTCACACAAGTGATAACATATCAAGCTTGTGACCCATAAATTCTCCCCCTAACCAAAACTCTCAAAGCACTTAAGACTACATTGTGAATGCTGATTAAGTTAGAATGAACATGTCTATATTTATAGAGCTCTAAACCTTTTCCTACTAGAAAAAGGATTAGTCAATCCAAAATCTTTCCTAAAAGGAAAACCTATTTATGGTAAGAAATTTAGAGCAAATAAAACCCAACAATTTGTCCTACCTATAAATACACACATTTTACACTCTACAACACACCAAAGCACACATAAAAGTGTAGCAACTTCATAAACTATATAACATTTGAAATGACTTCCAATAGTTTCTTTGTCCTTCATGTTTTAGTCATGTTTTCTCTAGCATTCATGGCACTTTCGGATTCTCTTTCACCTTCTTTCTACAATCATGTTTGTCCCCAAGCTTTGCCAGCCATAAAACGAGTCGTTGAAGATGCAGTCAGGAAAGAGAGGCGAATGGGTGACTCTTTGCTACGTTTACATTTTCATGATTGTCCGGCCCACCCCCAATCCGCAAGGGCACACTTTATTGTCGACCCGATCATATTGACATTTTTACCCTCCTTCACTATGGGAAGTGAATAGCAAGATGGATGATTTAATTAAATAATAATAATAATTTATTTTGACATAAAAAATATTTTTCAAAATTTTCAACCCGCCAAACAAAAGAACCGAAGGAATACAAATATATGATATATCAATCCATGCAGAACAAATATATGTACCTTAATTATGAGACATAAATTGCAATATTAAAACGTAGTTGTTGATCTACTGATCGTGCTTCTTCTTCATCATATTTAATTACTATATATTATAAAGGATTTTTCTGTGACACACGCTATGGCAAGGGATTATATGATATATAGTTTTAAATTAATTTATAAACTATTAAGTATAAGTAATGATTAATGAATGAGCCAATAAAATATAGATGTGACAAATAGTATTCAACTCTATTACTTAAAGGAACTAATTAAGACCTTCAACATCAGTCGTCTTACCCAATTACTTCCTTACAATAATTTTATTTCCATGTTGTTAGTGTTGACATTTTGTACAACTACCCAAAAGATTTTTTTAAATGTTTTTTGATAATATAGTCCACACCAAATGTGTTTTGTATGGAAATAATTTTTGAAAAACATTTTCTAATTTTTCAATGTTTGGTGAGTTAAATAATTTTTTTTTCAATAAAACAAGTTCTTAAATATGAGAAACTTAGTAGAATTTCCTCCTCTTCGCACTCCAATCTTCATTTGATCCATGGTATTTGCATGTATTATATTATACATATGCTTGTGGTACATTTTCTATTTACTAATCAAATATCAAAAAATAAATAAAAAAATCACTTATGTTTTCGTGTCAAACACATTATGTCTCGTTTATTTTTATATTTTTTTTTATTCATATATACATTTTACAAATTATTAGTACTTCTTCTGTCTCAATTTATATGACATGCTTTTGTTTTTTAGCCAGCTTAAAAAAGAATGACATATTCCAATATGTATAGTAGCAATGTAACTTTAAAACACTCATCTTATTCTTAATGAGATGATGATTTAATCACATAAACATTTATGATTTATTTTAGATCATATTTTTTTAAAAAAAATTTATATATCTAATTAAGCTATATCATATAAATTAGAACAGAGAAAAACTATGCTTTATTTGGCTGTCAATTAGTAGTAGTTGTCAGTTGCCACAATATAAAATATTATCCACCATTACTTCCCTCCTTCATATAATAGAAAAATATCAATCGAATAAAGACGTTCTTATCATGAAGTAAACCTTTTGGTCATACCCTTGGAGAAAATGGTTATACCATTCTTTCAATTTTCAAATCCTAATCATTTGTTTCATCATTAGAGTATCAACAAGTAAAAAGTAATAACTTCAAATAAAAGTCAAGTAGGGGGGTAAATTTATTTTCTTTTTCTTATTAAAGGTTTTTTTTTTTCATGTAAAAAGACAAATTAATAAAAATATAAGTGCCTGTTATACAGCGTGGGACAAATTACGACTTATGTTAATATTAAAGTGTCAACTAATGAATTATACTGTTCATCAAATAATTACTCGATCAATAATTCAATATAATTATTGATGTGAATATTTCAAGTCTCAAATAAGAATACTTCTGAAAATGTCATAACTAAAAAAAAAGTGTTGTTAGAGTTTGTCGATGTCTGCCTTATTCTTTTGAGAGTTGCTAAACCTAAAAAAATTGTCGTGTTGCCATAGTCAACAGTTGTCCTAACTATAAATACACACACATTTTACACTCTAAAGCACACCAAAACACAACACATAAAAGTGTAGCAATTTCATATATAACTATAGTATTTGAAATGGCTTCCAATAGCTTCTTTGTTCTTCATGTTTTGGTCATGTTTTCTCTAGCAAGCCTGGCACTTTCGGATTCTCTTTCACCTTCTTTCTACAATCATGTTTGTCCTCAAGCTTTGCCAGCCATAAAACGAGTCGTTGAGGATGCAGTCAGGAAAGAGAGGCGAATGGGTGCCTCTTTGCTACGTTTACATTTTCATGATTGTTTTGTCAATGTGAGATTCTTTCATTTTCCTCCTCTTTTTCATACTTACATATTTCTCTATTCATGAGATGATATATAATTTCTTATAAATGCAGGGGTGTGACGCTTCAATTCTTCTAGACAAAACGGCTACTATTGACAGTGAAAAGACTGCGATACCCAATAACAATTCTATTAGAGGATTTGATGTGATTGACAAAATCAAGTCAGAAGTTGATAAATGTTGTGGACGTTCTATTGTGTCTTGTGCAGATATTGTAGCTGTTGCAGCTCGCGACTCTGTAGTTGCAGTAAGTTATTCATTTTACTCTTGTCAATTTATTATATTAGTTCTAAAATAGTTTTTGATGAACAGCTAGGTGGACCAACATGGGAAGTTCCTCTGGGAAGAAGGGATTCGACTACAGCAAGTAGAACCAAAGCAAACAATGATATCCCACCTCCAACTTTGGACTTACCAGCACTTATCAACAGCTTCAAGAAGCAAGGATTGGATGAGAAAGATCTCGTCGCTCTCTCTGGAGGACACACACTAGGATTTGCTCAATGTTCCACCTTCAGGAATCGTATCTACAATGACACTAACATCGACTCCACTTTTGCAAGCCAACGCAAAGCCAATTGTCCACGCAGTGGAGGCAATACCAACCTTGCTCCACTCGATCCAACTCCAGCTCTTTTCGACTCAAAATATTTTAGTAACTTGGTGTCCAAGAAAGGACTTTTGCACTCTGATCAAGCACTATTTAATGGCGGTCAAACTGATAATCTTGTTAAGAAATATAGTACCAACCTCGGGAGTTTCTCTAAAGATTTTGCCGAGTCTATGATTAAGATGGGAAATATTAAGCCATTGACAGGAAATCAAGGCCAAATTCGCGTAAACTGCAGGAAGGTGAACGTCTAAGATCATAATGTTGATTCATGAATAATTGTTTCAAGTATTTGATTGTTTTTCAGTGTAATTGTATTTTTACTCAAGCGTGTCTGTTCCATAAAATAAGTTAATTGTGAATAGAGAGACTTTGTAGAGTTGTTTTGATGGTTCACTAAATCCAACATGTGTTTTAAATGAATGAGTTCATATTACATTTTGATTTTCTTCGAGGGAATAAGAAAGTGATATATTTCTATATTAAGTAACATTTTAATTTTAAATGTTTGTTTATCTTTTTTGAAATAATTTATAGCCACAAAAATTATTGTCATTCATTTTGAATCATAAGTTGTAAAAGTCTTTCTTTTTATTTTAAATTCCTGCCGAGTCAAACCATCTCATATAACACGAAACGGAGAGAGTAATATTTATACATGAAACGAAGATAGTAATATTTATACAGAATTTTTTGTGTGTATGTGGGCCAATAATATATCTTTTCAAAATAGGCCACCAACTCATCAGGATACAATGTTTCACATAAATTGAGTGAAGCAAATATATACACAATTATGTCACATAATGTTTATCAGCTAGGTCTCAACCTTGACCATACACAATGAGTCATATTTGGTCAAATGATTGGATTGTGCTTTAATCTATGTTTGGTATTAGAAGTTGAGGTTTTTGATATACCCTAAATTTCTAATAATATGGTATTTTCTGGATTTGAGATTCGATTTGTGCTTGATTTGAACTTTTTTTTATCGCATAAGCTTTCTACATCATGTATAAATCAAATTTCAAGCTTGGTTTCAAGGCTCTTGATCGACTTCTTGACTTGATTTTTGAACTGAAGTTTTATACATCAATATATGAATTCTGATAGATTCGTATATTTACATTAGAGGCAAACCCAGGACTAGCTATGATTTAAAGACTTCAAGTACACTTAAAATAAAACAGTGAAATATACAGGGAATCAACTGGATTCGAACAAGGGCACTCTCATGCTCTTTATGGGTGGACTATTAATTATATCCTACTTTGTATTGAGTATCTTCCTTTCTCACAAATTTTGTTTCGAATTGCTGAGGTTAGGATTTTTTTATGAGTACTTTAAAGAAAAAGTAGCGATGAGAGAGAAACAACTGAAAAAATGATTAAAAATTTAATTTCACGAAGGCATGATTTCTGTTAATATGACCAAACATGATTAATTTTAATATTTAAAGGACTAAAATTAATAAATATATAATTAAGCATCTTTTTAAATAAAAAAACGCCTATTGATAAGATATTGATAAATATATATGTATGTATAGCTAGAAGGATAGTTTAGTCTTTTGTATTATATTTACATATTATAAATACCTCATGTACTTGGTTAATGTATCTATTTAAGATAGCATGGTATCTCTTCTTCTTCTACGTATCATCATGGTTTCATCTACCTCGCTCGGTTCTCAAACCTCGTCTTCCACTTCCATGGCTACTATTTCCGTTGCTCCTCCTATTCCAAATTCCGTTGTTTCTGTTTCCAACATCAAAAATTTGATCCCTACCACTCTTGATTATACAAACTACATGCTTTGGAGAGAGTTTTTTCTTGCTGTGTTTAAAGGACATGGTGTCTATGGAAATAAAAGAGACTAGATCTCTTTTATTTCTTCATGAGACTCAATTAAATGGTCTTTCCTCTGCCGTCTTCTACTGCTTTAGTAGCTAAACACAATTCATTTTCTCAAGGACGTGGACGTGGAAGAAATTCTAATGGTGGTCGATATGCCAATGGTGGTCGTGCTAGAGATTGGAATAACAACAACAATTGCTGCCATAGAAATTATTCCACTGCTCCTCTCCAATCTGCTCCTCGTCCAAACACTTCTTCCATTCTAGGTCCAATTTCTATCCTAGTTATCCAGTAGTAAATTCTCCTTTTCAATGTCAATTATGTTTTCAACCTACTTGAAGAAACCTTACCCCAGACCACGAACCAGGTTCGTGTAAGTTGCTTTTAAGTAAAGACAGAATAGAGACACAAACACTTATTGAATTAAAAACCTTCCTCACTCAAGGAAGGAAAAACCTCGTTTTATTAATTCAAATATAAGATTTTGTGATTACAACTCAATAATCAAAAAGTCTTATCTCTACTACTCCCTCGATTTACTCCAATCGATCTCTCCAAAAGGCCAAACCCACCTTTTGTTACAACTCTCACTAACACTCAACCCTACAAAGAGCCAAACCCACCCTTTGTACAATAAACTGTAAATTACAATCAAAACAAAAACAAGACAAATAGTTTTACTCAATAAAACTTTCTCACTCAAGAATGTTTTAAACGTAGCAATCCTATCAACCTTGAAGACTTCAATTTGATGAATAATTCTCCCTCGTTCTCTG
>NC_028646.1:75648587-75674963 GCF_001406875.1 Solanum pennellii | reverse complement strand
TGTGCTTCTTATAGAGTTTTTGCCTTGTACAATCCCTACTAATAAGGTAAGAAAGTTAAGTTTAAACAAGGATTCTTTTTTAAATTAGAATCCTTATTATACACCACTTTCTTCCTTAATAATATATTTAAGGTTTTCCTTATTTGTATTGACTTGTACCTTTAATATATTACTTTGACTTTGACAAATAACTCTATTTTACTTGATCTCGGACTTCTTTCGCTGCGTACATTTTCTACTGTTCTTTGCGCTTTTTGTCTATCATCAAAACGAATTAACGATTCTATCACGTTCTATCACTACTCATACTGCAAGAGATTGTCCATCGCTTGGTTGTAAAGCACTCTTTACTGATCTTTAATCTTTCTCCTCTGAACATTCTTAAAATTCGGCAGGTCATACTCCTTGGTATGTTGACACTGGAGCCTCTTCACACATGACACCTTATCCTTTGAATCTCTCTTCTGTTCAGCCCTATAATGGTAATGATCGTGTTATGGTAGGTAATGATAATCAACTCCCCATCTCATATACTGGTAATAATACATTTTCTACTCATTCGTCCATTTTCTCTCTAAGAATGTTTTAGTTGTTCCAACTCTTTCCTGCAATTTATTAAGTGTTCGTAAATTTACTTCTGATAATAAATGTTCAATTAACTTTGATGCTTTTGGTTTTTCCATTAACGACTTCCAGACGAAGAGAATCCTTCTCAGGTGCAATAGTTCGGGTCCCCTTTACTCTTTCTCTCCATCAACTCCTGCTGGTGCTGCTCATCATGCTTTTGCTGCTCCCCGTGCTTCTCCAACTCTCTGGCATCGTCGTCTAGTATAGGTGTTCTTTCTAGTCTAGTTAGAAATAATAGTTTGCAATGCTCTTTTGTGAAGCATTTTGATTTTCTTTGTAATACATGTCAACTTGGCAAGCACACAAAACTACCATTTAAGGAATCTATGTCTTCTTCTACGTCTTCATTTGAATGTCTTCTTCTACGTCTTCATTTGAATTGATTCACAGTGATATTTGGACCTCCTCGGTTCCCTCTTTTACTGGTTTTTGTTACTATATATTATTTCATGATGATTATACTAAATTTACATGGGTGTTTCCAATTCGACGCAAATCAGAAGCATTCCTTATGTTCAAAAACATCTACTCTTATGTTTTAACTCAATTTTTGGTCAAAATTAAATCACTAAAGTGTGATGGAGCTGCCGAATACGTTAAACTCTCTTCTTTTCCTGAGTTTTTAAATTCAAATGGTTTTTCTCTTCGTATTTCATGCCCTCATACTCACCAACAAAATGGTAAAGCCGAACGAATGCATCACACTATACTAAATATGCTTCGGTCTTTACTTTTTCAATCTTTTCTTTCATCTCAATTTTGGGTTGAAGCCCTTAATACTACAGTCCATCTCTTAAACATTCTACCTTCTTCCAAGCTCAAGTTTAAAACTCCTTATGAACTTCTTTTTGGTAAACAACCCTCGTATCATCATTTACGTGTATTTGGTTGTTCTTGTTTTCCTAATCTACGTGATTATGTACCACATAAGTTGAGTCCTCGATCTAAACATTACATTTTTCTTGGTTATCCTGCAAATTATAAAGGTATTAGGTGCTTTGATCCTTTAGTAAATAAAGTTTTTATTTCCCGTCATGTTATTTTTCAAGAGGACTCTTTTCCATATCCTTCCTTCAGTTCTACGTGTATATCTCCAAACACTTCCTTCTCTTCCTTTAAAATTCACTTTTTGTGGTCAATAAAAATCTAAACTGGAAAAGGGCAATGGCAGATGAATACAACTCCCTCATCGCCAACAACACTGGGACTTAGTGTTGCCCTCTACTAATGCGAATATCATCGGTTGCCAATGAGTTTATAAAGTGAAACGAAAATCAGATGGCTCGCTTGACCACTATAAAGCTCGTCTAGTTGCTCAAGGTTATAATCAGAAATATGGATTAGACTACGATCAAACGTTTAGTCCTGTGGTGAAACCAGTCACCATTCGAACTGTTTTTGCTTTAGTGGCGTCTAAAGGTTGGGTAATTCATCAATTAGACGTTAAGAATGCCTTTTTACATGACACTCTCAATAAACTGGTATATATGAAACAGCCTACTGGTTTTGTTCATCCGCAATTTCCACATCATGTTTGCCGATTGAACAATGCCCTTTATGGCTTAAAGCAAGCTCCACGAACATGGTTTCATCGCTCCACCTCCTTTCTTATCAAACATGGTTTTAAAAATAGTTTTCTGATAATTCTGTCTTTATTTACAATTCTGGTTCGGACATAATCATTCTTCTTCTATACATGGATGATATTCTTATCACTTCATCTTCAAGTTTTTTTATTGAAGTCTACAATCAAGACTCTAATGTCCGAATTCTCCATGAGAGACCTCGGTCTAGTCAATAATTTTCTTGGAATCTCTGTCTCTACATGTAAGGGTGGTTATTTTCTTAACCAATCCAAATACATTCATGATCTTCATAATCGTGCAGGTCTTTTCTCATCTAAACCAGTTAATACTCCTCTTTCTCCAAAATCTCTTATTGCTTCTGATACATCACTTCCATTTTCTTATCCGTCATTATATCGTAGTCTTGTTGGTGGACTTCAATACTTAACTTTCATTCGTCCCGACATTTCCTTCTCTGTTAGTCTGGTTGCTCAGTTCATGCATTCTCCCTTGGACATTCATTTTACTGCAGTGAAACGTATTCTATGTTATCTGTGTGGTTCCATAAATCATGATTTATTCATTCCAGGCGGCTCAATTGGTTCATTAACATGTTATACTGATGCAGATTGGGCAGGTTGACCTACCACCCGCAGATCTACTTCAGTGTATTGCATCTTTCTTGGTCATAATCTTATTTCTTGGTCTTCTAAAAAGCAAAGTGTTGTATCGCGCTCGAGTGCTGAGGCAGAATATCGTTCTGTTGCCCATGGTACTGAGATATCTTGGTTGCTCTCTCTTCTTGGTGATCTCCATATTCAGTTGTTCTCTCCTTCAACAATCTACTGTGATAACATCAGTAGTATATACTTAGATCCCAATCCTGTTCATCGTGCTCACACAAAACACATTGAAATTGGCGTTCACTTTGTTCGCGAGAAGGCTGCTTCTGGTGTTCTATAGGTTCGCTATGTGCCAAGTGCGGATCAACTTGCAGATTTACTGACGAAGTCTCTTCCCTATGCTCAATTTTCATTTTTGCGTGACAAACTCAACATTTGTCGAGACCCAGCATCGCTTGAGGGGGAATGATAAATATATATATATGTATAGCTAGAAGGATAGTTTAGTCTTTTGTATTATATTTACATATTATAAATATCTCATGTACTTGGTTAATGTATCTATTTAAGATAGTTATCTTTCATATATTATTTATGACATTTTCTTTGTGTTTTTGGCTAAAATCATCCCTCAAATATGACCTAAACTTAAAGTACATCCCTTGTTATATAAATGAACAAAAAATATCCTTGAACTATCCAAAAAGTTGTAAGATTCATCCTTCTGTCTATTTTTTAAAAAAACTCACATCACCAATAAAAAGTCAAATGTGTCAAGTCGAATGAATATATGTACACATGGTTAAGCTAGTCAAGTCAAGTGATTTCTTTTAGAAGTTGAGGATTTAAATCATATTCAGACAAAATATATTCAAATTCCAAATATTCTTGTATAAATATGGTCAAATACTACTCCAACTTTAAATTTTCGAATACAATAATTATTTATTTTATTTTTATAACTAAACGCCTACGTAATTTCATTAAATTTTCAACATTTTTGTACATTGTATAAAATGTAAATTGCATTGTATATAAAGTACATGACACATGTGTCCTAAATATTTTATTAAAGAAAATCTCTAAATAGTTGGACGTAATATCTTTAAAATAATTATTTTACATAATCTTTCTAACAATCGGAACCTACTGTATAAATATTTCAAAACTTATGTATTGTTGCAAGTCAATTTACTTGAGGATGAAAAAATCATATAAATTGACAAGACGCAAAATTTAAATTTCTAGAATGAAAGATTCATTTCCTATTCATATCCTTATTCTTTTTAGGTAATTTTGATCTTCTCGTCATGGCAAGACATGATCAAATTATTTTTGTTGATTCAGTTAGTTTCTTAACAAAAATAGATTAAAGGATGATTCTTGTTATTTTTCGTATAGTATAAGGATGTTTTCGCATAGTTGAGGGATGATTCTAGCCAACCATTCCATTTTCTTTACTAAGTTCAATTTAGTACATCTTTTCATCAGTCTCATTTTCCAATCAATATATATTCATGCATACAGAAACATGATACTATTAAAACCTTAATTAGTACGTTGACAAAAGATACATCAAACTTATTATTCTAATATAGTTGTTGATCTACTGATTGAGTAATTTCGTTTAAAATATTTTTGGTCAGTGCGGTACGGCAAGGTGTAATATGATTGATTAATGTTGAATTAACTTATAAATAATTAATGAATGATCCAATAAAAACGAACACCGATAATTAGCAGTCCACTCTATTCTTGATACTATCTTTTTATTTTGTCTTTGACCTTTTCCTTTTCAAATTTGGAGTTGGTATTTGCGTGTTATAAATTCTACTAATGTCCAAAATTTTCAATTATCGCTTGTTGAATTGTGTGACCATTTCATGTGAATTTAAGTTATCTAAAAAGCGCGCACATTTATATATAGACAAAGTTATTTCTCATCTCATATGATATCAATCTAAATAACCCTTTCTCAGGGAGTAAATGTTTTGGTTATATCCTTGTAAAAAGTAGTTTAGGGTGTGTTCGGTACGAAGGAAAATGTTTTTAAAAATAAATGAATTTTTACTTATTTTTCCAAAGTTCGGTTGGTAAGGGTGTGGGGTGAAGATGAGGTGTTCTGAAAATTGGGAGACTACAATCAATGTAGAATGTCACTAGCAGAACTTATATTCCCTACTTTCATAAAAGAGATCATTTTTCTCATTTTAAGGAACTTGTTTTACTAGAAAAAATATATTTTAAAATATTTAACTGAACAAACACCCGTCTCAATTTTTTGTTATCTTTATTTACTATAGCTTCTATTAGAGCATTATCAAACAGGAAACTCTCGTAGAATTATTTTTTTTCAAAATAATTGATGATATTTTTTTTTGGAGGGAGAAAATAATTTTAAAAAATTTCAATTATGGTTTTGCAATATTCCTCCGCAGCCCCCCACCCCCACCACACACCAACTACACACAAAATCCAGTTGCTAAAATCAAAATAAAATGATTCCGCTACACAAAGAGGAAACTACAACGTAACGTACAATCATATAATTATTGTCAAGTCAAAATTGATATGGGACATTTCCTAAGTAGTAGGTTATATTTTAACTATTTATCATAAAACGAGAGACGCAGCCCCAATTTAATTTGCATTAAAAATAATTGATACAAATTAGAGTATCAATTAGTCTGAACATTTCGTGCATGAATTGTTCTCTTAATTAGAAATTGTCAAAGTTGGCTCATTCCTAGACATTTTTTTGACCTATAAATACATCCACATATTACTCACATATATCATCACTCAAAATCATACACACAACAAATAGAAGTGTATAAAAAAAATGGCTTCTCGTAGCTTTCTATTTATTTATGTGTTAGTCATGTTTTGTCTAGCAGGCATGGCGTTTTCGGAGTTGTCCGATGATTTCTACCACCATATTTGTCCCAAAGCTTTACCAACCATTAAACGGGTTGTTGTGGATGCAGTCAGAAAAGAGAGACGAACGGGTGCTTCTTTGCTACGTTTACATTTTCATGATTGTTTCGTTAACGTAAGTTTCTTTTTAATGTTTGGTACTTTGGTTGATATATACGTCGTTACTAATTATTGTATTTCTTTCTAAAAATGTAGGGTTGTGATGCTTCGATTCTCCTTGACCAAACTTCTACTATTAATAGTGAAAAGACTTCTCGTGCTAATAACAATTCTGCTAGAGGATTTGAAGTGATTGATAAAATTAAATCAGAGGTTGATAAAGTTTGTGGACGTCCGATTGTATCTTGTGCTGACATCTTAGCTGTTGCAGCTCGTGACTCCTTAGTTGCTGTACGTATTATATTATAACTCCCTTATTGCTTAACATAAGCTAAAACTATACTTCTCTCTTGTCATTTTATTTCTTAACATAATTTTTGCATGAACAGCTACATGGACCAAGTTGGAAAGTGAAACTCGGAAGAAGAGACTCAACTACTGCAAGTAGAACCGCGGCCAATAACAATATTCCAACTCCGTTTATGGACTTACCTGCACTTATCAAAAACTTCAAGAAGCAAGGTTTGGATGAGAAAGACCTCGTTGCTCTCTCCGGTGGCCATACACTAGGGTTTGCTCAATGTTTCACCTTCAGGAATCGCATCTACAATGAGACTAACATTGATCCCACCTTTAGAAGACAACGCCAAGCCAATTGTCCACGTAGTGGAGGTGATTCCAATCTTGCTCCTCTTGATCCAACACCAGCTCTTTTCGATTCAAAATATTTTAGTGACTTAAGGTCCAAGAAAGGGCTTTTACATACTGATCAAGCACTATTTAGTGGAGGAAAGACCGATGATCTTGTTGAGAAATATAGTAAAGACTTAGGGATGTTCTCGAAAGATTTTGCCAAGTCTATGATTAAGATGGGTAATATCAAGCCATTGACCGGAAAGCGAGGTCAACTTCGTGTCAACTGCAGGAAGGTCAACTAAGAAGTGCTCATGAAATAATTGTTTCAAGAATTTCTTTATTTTCAATTGTAAGTGTGATTATTTTTACAAAATTAATAGGCTATCGCCTAAATGTGTTGTATTTCATCAAAAAGGTGGAAACACAAGAGGGACCGAACCATACCTCCAAAATAATTCAGATGCGTTTTGTATGGAGAGAATTTTTGAAAAATATTTTCTAATTTTCCAATGCTTGGTAGACTAAATTATTATTTTTGATATAAAACAAGTTCTTAAATATGACAAGCTTAGTAGAATTGCCTTCCTCCTCACACTTCAATTTTTAATAGATCCATAGTATTTACCTATATTTTATTAAATGCTTTTGGTATATTTTCTGTTTACCAACAAAACATCAAACATACATATGAAAATCATTTATGTTTGAGAAAATCATTTTTCTTCGGTCAAACACATCATAAGACGTTTATTTTTATATATTTTGTGCATTTTACAAATTATTTGTTTTTTTTTATCTCAATTTATATAATATATATTTTTTGTGAGTTTTTTTCTTATAAAAAAAGACATATTTCTATATATAGTAGCAATGTAACTTTAAAACGCTCATTTCACCCTAACGAAATGATAATTTATAGTTACGTAAATATCTATAATTTATTTTAGATCGTAAATTTTAAAAATATTATATATCCGATAAAACTACATTAGGACAGAGAAAAACTATGTTTTGTTTGGCTGTCAATTAGTAGATGTTGTTAGTTGCTACAATATAAAATAGGGCAATTTTCACATATAGCAAATAAAAAATTCATATTTATATTCTATAGCAAAGTTTGCATAATTGCGCTCCATAGCAAACATAGAAACTGTATAATTCGCTATACATATATAGTTGAAGCAAATTGTATAAAACGAAGTGTATAAAACAAGAAAGAGAAAGACACTTGTGCAGAGAACTATACAAAAACAAAGTGTATAAGACGATTGTATTATTATAAGTGTATAGAATGATTATATATAATTTGAATTTGTATTAAATGAGAAAGAGAGAAAGACAAAAGAGACTTGACAAGGAATATACAATTGAATCGAATTGTATAAAACGAGAAAGAGAGAAATTAGATACAATTTGAAAATTGTATAAAACGAGAAAGACAGAAAGACAAAAGAAACTGGGCAGGGGAGTATTTTTATTGTATAATTATAAGTGTATAGGACGAAAATATATGTACTTGCATGTGTATATACAATTTTCTCACGCTTTATACAAACAGAAACGCAATTTATACATTTCGCTTCTGTTTGTATAAGTGAGAAAGGCGAGGGTGACGAGCGAGATTTGGGAGAGTGGCGAGTGAGATCTGGAAGAAGGGACAGAGGGGAACAAAAATATATGTATTTATATAATTTTCTCTGCTTTATACAATTAGAAACAATTTTTATACACTTGTGTTAGTATAAAAAGTGATGAAGCGAGCGTGAGATTGGAGGAGAGTGGCGAGCGAGATATTTGGAAGAGAGGCGCCTGACAATTTTTTTGTAAACGTTTGCTATGAAGCAGAATTAAATCAAACTCTAGCTACTCCATTTATTTTAGGTTATTAGTTTGCTATTATATACAATTTTCCCTATAAAATATTATCCACGATTACTGCCCTTCCTCATCATATAATATAATATCAATCGAATGAAATCGTTCTTATCATGAAGTAAACCTTGTAGTCGTACCCTTAGAGAAAATGGTTATATCATCCTTCAATTTTCAAATTCTAATCATTTGTTTCATCATTAGAGTATCAACAAAAGATAAAAAAGTAATAACTTCAATAAAAGTATATAATTCAATATAATTATTTGATACGAATATTTTCAATTCTCAAATAAGAATACTTATGACAATTACATGGATTTTTCAAACTTAATTTAATTTTTCAAATACATTCTTCTTTTTTGGTTTCCTTCTTCTTACACTTCATCTATTTTATATTTCAAATATGTGCAGGAGCACTTGTTAAAAAAGATATCGTGTTTTACTAGCCCCTTTTCCTATTTGTTGTAGAAAATAAATACTTTCTAAACTCAAACATATTATCAGGAAAAATTCGTATCTCAGTTTGTTGACTACTTAACATTACATACAAAATAATTATTAGCGGAAATTAATTTTAATTGTCGTTAGAAATATGTATTTTTTAGGATAATTAAGAAATTAATTCTTATTTTATGTATTTTTAGCGATAATTAGCACTATTGTATATGTTCAATAAAGCTTTTAGTGACATTGGTTTTAATGACACTTAACAAATGTCACTAAAGACTTTACTCTTTATTAATGTTAATATATATTGCCGCTAAAAGTTATTTTTACTGTAGTGTAAACTCCTACCTAATTGATGAAGGTTCGATTCCCCATATTGTAATCCCAGACGTTTTTAATTTATCTTTTAAATTTTTTTTGCTTTAAATTATAATTTATACTATTGATGTAATTATATTTTGGTTTATTTTTTTCTGTAATTTTTTGTTGTTGTTTGTAAGTTAATAGCATAGAGGGCTCAGATTGTAATTGCAGAAGCTTGGTTTTTTTTGAATAAATGTGTTCGTTCGACTAAATAGTAATTATAATACTTTTTTTCTTTATTACTGATTATTAGTTTTTAGGCAAAAGTATTCATTATCCCCCTGAACTTGAAGTTTTTTATTCAATGTATACCTAAACTTTATTTTGTTTCAATTACCCCCTGAACTTGCTTATTTATCCTACACGTACACCTTTTTTGTCCACCTGGCGTAGAAACTGAAATCAAACTCTACAAGGAGCGTGAGACAGCAATTTTTTGCCACATCATAAAGTTACAACGGTAATATACGTAAAAACCTATTTTTTCTTTAATATTTGGGTTATTTTAAGAATTTCTCTCTCTCTATTCTCTACCTATTTATTCTTCTTTATCCCTTCTCCCTTTTCAAATTTCAGATTTTTCTCACTTTTTTTGTTTTAATTGTTATTGCTAAATTCATGAACAATAACAGGAGACTTGTTTGTTAATGTGGGGCTCCTCCAATTCTGAAAATTTCATAGACAAATGACAATTCCGGACGTAGATTTTTCGGTTGTAGACACTATGGGGGTATGTATTGTTACTCCTTTTTTGCTTTTTATTTGACAAGTTCGTATTATGCAATTTCATTTTTTTAACTTTGATTTTATGAAATGCAGTCCTCATTTCGAAATTCTTGTAAGTTTTTCGATTGGTATGATCCTGAATTTTCGACCCAAGCGAATATTGTAATTTTGGGTTTGTTGAAGAAAACCAACAAACAAGAAGAACAGCCCAAGTGCAAATGGATATTGAAACTGATTTTGGGTATTAGTTTGATATGCAATGTGATATTGTTCTTTTATTTAATGTGTCGTTGAATTTTTTTTTTAATGCAATTGTTATTAAGGCAAAATCATTTGGTTCTAGGGTACTCATTTTGTGGATTAGTTTGGTTTGGTGTTCTATTAATGTATGTTTTTGTTGTTTTTGCTGATCAATCTACAATTACATGTAATAGGTACTATGATACCATGAAATAATAACATGAAGGCAACAAACATAACATAACTAGTGCTTTCTTGATCATAAAAAAAAAAGCATCATAGTGTTTCATTGTTTCAACCAACAACCACAATAACTTAAGTTAACTAGCAAAACATAAAACAATCACTACTTTAAGGTTAGTTGAACAACCACACAAGCACCAAAACACTAACAGTAACTACTTTAAGTTTGTTTGAACAACCACATATTCATCAACACATAAAACACTATTTCAAGTTTGGTTGGACACCCACACAACTAAGAAGTTTTCTTTGAGAGTGATTTTCTTTGGCTTGTGACCTTGTTTGAATGCCATCAGCTTTTGATCTGGTTTGAATACGACACATAACACTTTCGATTTGAAGTTCTCTTTGAGTCATGGCCTGTTTTCCTTTCCACTTCAGTCCCTTGGTAGGTTTAAAATCAATATCACCTGTCACATGTGCAGAACTCACCACACCAGTATTAACCCTCCTTCTGCTAGACAATCCTTGCTGGAATATCAACTACATAGTTATTTTTGGACTCACATTTAGAAGACAAATATAATTTTGACAGTTTATAAGACACTTACATTAATACACATATATCCAGTATCAGCAACAAATACACCTTGTCCAACAACTTTAGGCCTCTTCTTGTAACCACTTCCTGCACCTCTTCTTGTACCAGTCTTACTGGTGCTTGCTCTTTCATAATGACCTCTACCCCTCTTTTTTCCAGTGGTGGACTAATAGGAGTGGAAAAAGAACACAACAAGACATTAAATCTAATAAGTAATCTAACATAATTTATAAAAGCAAATCAATATGAATGTACCTCTTGAGTGGGTGTTGGTGTAGACTTAGGTTTAGGATTTTTTGGACAATTTCTCTTGTTATGATTTGGTCCTTTGCAAAGTGAACATGTCATTACTGTCCCCATTCTTGGCAACTTTCCAGCTTTTCTCACTTCACCAATTTCTCTTCTTCTATTCTTTGGTGACCTACCAGGCATTTGTCTTGCCTCGGGTGGTTCAACCATTGGGTTTCTACTTTCAGGCCACATTTTCATGTTTGGGACTGGTTGAATGAAATGAGAATATGTCTTCATATATGTGTCTTTTCTATACCAACTAGATATTGCTTGTGATGCATCCAAGTTCAAGTGGTTCATTGCTGCTATACCATGTGCACATGGGATATAATTCCCATGATCTGCAACTACATTTTTGTTGACCCAAGTTCACAGTATGCTTGTATACCCCTTCTAACACTTCAAATCCAACATCACCATTCCATTCAATGTTACACTGCATTGATCTTGTTACATTTGTATTGAATACCATCATTGCCATTGGAGATATTCCATCTATTGATGTTTCAGCAAATGCTCTTGACTAACTCACTCTACTCATCACCTTAACTCTAATTTCTTCCAACATAGTTAAAATGGTCTTGTTCCTAGGTCCCAAGATCCAAGAATTGAAACTCTCTGCCATGTTGTTATCTATACTATCACACTTTGAAAATGTTTGAATTAAAGCTTTGCACCATGTCTCCTTGTTGTATTTGATAAAGGATTCAACAATACCTATTCCAGCTTGGACAGGGCATTTATATTGTACTTAAATTGTGCCTCAAATGTTGATCTAGCACAAGCCCAAAATTTCTTTCTTCTTTCTAAGCCTCTGAAGTTTTGTGACCAATTTGCTAATATGTGTTTAGCACTCATTCTGTGCTCACATTCTGGAAATAGTTCATCTACAGCAGCTATTAGTCCCTGTAGTTGCAAAGCAAAAAAAGCAAGTTAAATTTTAGTCAAATTAAATTAGCAATTACATTAAACATAAACAAAAGAAAGATATTCAATTACCTTTTGCATATCACTAATGATAGTTAGCAAGGAACCATTTCCTAGATTAAGATCATCTCTCAGAATGGTCATGAACCATTTCCATGTCAACTTACTTTCAGTATCAATTACTGCCCGTGCTATTGGATACATTTGGTTGTTTGCATCTTTAGCAACAGCTACCAAAAGTTGACCCCTACAAATTTCCTTTAGAAAACACTCATCCAGCCCTATACATCTTCTGCATCCTTGTTGAAAACCCTTTTTCATAGCATCAAAACAAATATAAAAAGAGTGAAATTGTTTCATCCCATTTCCTGATTCTGAATCTTTAAGCTTCACAACACAAGTGCTACCAGGATTTGTTTGGAGTAACATATCCTTGTAGTCTAGGATTCTGCAAAATTCTGCCACATGATCTCCCATAATTTCCTTTAAAATAATTTTTTTTGTTTTTAAACAAACTGCCTTGCCTACATGAACATTCAATTCTTTCCTCACCAATTCTTGTATCTCCCACCCTTTTATACTAGGTTGAGAAATAATCCTATCTTTCAGATACTTGCATAAGAACTTTGAATTACACAAAATATTATTGGTGGTCTTGGTACATTTGCGCCTTGGATTGTATGTCTTGATAGTAAAGTTCTCACTCCTTCCTTCCTTGCTTGCATACAACAGCCATGGACAACCACTTTTACACTTCACTCTCACTCTAGTACTCTCATTCACATACTTATCTAACTCAACTCCTTTTTTATAGCATATTTTGTAACTGCCTCTCTAAATTGCTTTACACTTTCAAATATCAAACCACACTGCCATATTACAATATCACAAGAAGAATCATATACCACCCTATTACCCTTGAAATTCTTTTTCCCTTTTTCAATATCCTCATACCCTTCATTAAATCCAACTTCACCTAAAAAACCTTTTGGTTTTTCCTTCTTCTTTCTCCTCCTACTTTCTCTAAGTTTTCTCACATCTTCCTTAAAAATTCTCAACTCCTCATGCACATCACTTCCATAGTCAATAGACTGGTCAGAACAGACAAAATCGCTGTCTATGTCTTCCTCTGCATTTTCTTGGGTAATTGGCTCAACTTCTTGTTGAATAAAAGGTTCAGTTCCCTGTTGGATAGTTGGTTCAACTTCTTCTTCAGTATCAGTCCAATCTATTGAAGAATAATCATCATCACTTTCTTGTTGGCATTCTTGTTCGACCCTTGCAACCCCATCATTTTCAAGTCTTTCAGTAGCTGGAAAGGAAGAAGAGAAACCTAACCCTAGATCTGATTTTTTTGGTTGTGCAGTTAGAGATTCCCCATGTGAATTAAAAGACTCAACCACTTGACTTAAAGATTGACTAATTTGACCTTCACTGGGACCCACATCATCCAGAATAATGTTATCACACACATAAATATCTATTGTGTCCCCATCATGCATAAATAATGCCATGCTACAAATGTCCATGTCATTTTTCAATTCCACCAAATCACCCCCTAGAGATGGAGTTGCATATGTTTTTCCTAACTTACTAATCCCAAAAGACTTAGCATAATCTGCAAGTTCAGGAATTGATAAATGATCTTCATCCACATTCTCTACATATTTAATCCTGCCCCCAACATATACTGGACCTACCTCACTCACCAAGATACCCTCAAATTTGAACCTTAAATTGAGGTACTTATTAGTCATAGTGTCAACCTATAACCACAATAATAATCAGTATATTGTAGAATGCAAGCAACAAAATCGAAACATATATAATAACACCAAAACATAAGCAACAATTGGTACTTAGTATAGTAGATGTATTACTCATCAACATACAATAGGCATCCCACACAATATACTTAAACAAATTATAAAACACCCCACCATTTAACAATACCAGAAACCCTAATACTTAGAATCTTAATTTTACCAAAAAGCCTAAATTTCTAAACTGATTATCAAAAACCTTAATGCTCATGCATGAATAAGGTAAAAAGCTTCAAAATAATACATTCATTAAGTGAAAATTCTAGTTGAAAAGTATTAGACCCCTAATCGGAAACTCAATCGGTAACTATGGCGAAACGTTAAACGAAAAATAGGGCAAAATATGAATGAAAAAAGTAAAGAAAACAGACAACAATACATCAAGCCTTCGCGAAATCGAGTGGATAATCACTTACTTGTAGACACAATATCAGACAAGATCCAAAGAAAATCGACCAAACACTTCACAAAATCTAGCAACTCTTTACTCCAGAACTGCAACTGGCACAAATCTACTCGTTACTTTGTCGATTACACTTGCCAAATCTACTCGTTACTTTGTCGATTACACTTTCGTGAGAGGTTTAGAGAAAATCAAAGAGAGGTTTAGAGCAAAACCGAGAAGCTTCTTTCAGAAGTTTAAAGATTTGTGAATTTTGAAGGTCGGTATTATCTAGGTAACAAAATATTTATCTAGGTGGCAAAATATTTATCTAGGTGTCGTGCGCGTGTAGACACGATCATATTGAGTGGACAGAAAAGGTGTACGTGTAGGATGAGTAAGCAAGTTCAGGGGGGTAATTGAAACAAAATAAAGTTTAGGTGTACATTGAATAAAAAGCTTCAAGTTCAGGGGGGTAATGAATACTTTTGCCTAGTTTTTATTTCAAATAAAAATCATAATAAAAATTTTTCTATATATTATATAGGTTATATATAAAAATTTATTTGTAAATTCGTTGAAAGATTTACTTTTTTTATATATAATTAGTAATAAAACTATAAAATTGAATATACATGAGATTCCGCTTCATAGATCCATGAGACTTACGCCCCGTTTCTCAGGACTCACATCTCGCCCCCCACTATATAAAATGTCTCTCTTTCACGTCCCCTCCTTTTTTAAAACACTGAATTTAAGATTATTATATATAGCGAAGAATTAGATCGGAATAAACATTAGACCTGATAAAGTCTTTATCGAAGTATTGTTGGTGGCTTACAATATCTCACTTTCACTAGACCTGATATTTCCTTTTCGGTGAATACAGATTGTCAATTCATGCATAGTCCGACAGAGAAACATTGGGCAGCAGTTAAGCGTATCTTACGATATCTAAAATCCACTTCTTTTCATGGTATTCTCTTTTCAAAACAGAACTCTCAGCAACTACAAGGATATTGTGATGCTGATTGGGGAGGCAGTATAGATGATCGGAAGTCTACTACTGGTTTTGCAATTTTCTTAGGTTCGTCGCTTGTTTCTTGGTGTTCTCGCAAACAACGATCTGTCTCACGCTCTACTACTGAGGCCGAATATCGCTCTCTTGCTGCTGCCACCAGTGAACTTCTATGGATTCGTCTATTGTTGAAAGAAATTGATCTTTCTTCTGGTTCGTTACCTTCATTGTGGTGTGATAATTTAAGTGCAACCTATCTTACAGCTAACGGTGTTCCACTCCCGCACCAAACATATGGAGATCGATTTTCACTTAATTCAAGATCTTGTACAGAAAAAGGAACTTCGGGTTCAATATATTTCTTCTCATGATCAGCTTGCGTATATTCTTACCAAGCCTCTCTTGAAGGATCGGTTTTGTGATTTACGTGGCAAGTTGAACCTTCTACCTGGTTCAACTTGAGGGGGAGTGATAAGTATGGTATTTAGGTATTAGTTAATGTATCTACTAAGGGTTATTTATATAATTGTCTATGTATAAACTCTTGTATAAATATCTAAATATATGATCAATGAAGTGCACGTTGGGTTCTACTTTACAATGAGTCCAACCCTAATACAAGAGCATTAGTTAAAGCAACTAAACAAGAAAAGTGCAAAGCAAAGCAAAATGAATACACACATTATCCATAGTGGCATGCTGTGAGATGTATCTAGGATCCATAAAGGATTCATGAGGTCCATATGCCTATTGAAAATAGTTTTCCCTCAAGCATTCAAAGAGGATACCATATGAAAAACGTAATCGATTCTTTCGTTTCTGGGGTGGATCATTTTGTTACAACCATAATATCATATGCATAATTCATGCGACAAAAAATATGAATGCATGATCACAGTTCACAATAATAAATGATCAATGACATGCAACAAATTAATTGGCAACACTTAAATTAGTTCCAACTTTTCATATAGATCGCATGTTAAGACCATAATATAAAAGGATATTTTGATACACTGAACATGTATTTAATTTAAATACACAAGATTCAATAGATGGTTAGGAGTTGAAAAGTTATTAGTTGGGTTCAACCTATAGTCGGAATAGTTCTTTTTATTCTTTTTTTTTAGCGGTAAACTTCTCCATTACGATAAAAATAATTTTTAGCGATAATAAAAGTGATCATTTAGCTAATAAGTGTATAATTAAGGAGCTAAATTTACAACTGAAAAAAAGGGGTCAAAAGTTTAATTTTACAGAAGCATAATTTCCGTTAATATAAACCTAAGCAATTGATATTAATAAAAAAAAATGATAAAGACCGAAGTATTTGATAAATTTTTTAAATATTTAAAGGATCAAAACTAATAAGTGTATAATTAAGGAGCTAAGTTTATGAAATTTTCTCTGGTGAGTTCAATTTAATATTATTTTTCATCAGTCTCATTCTTCCAATTAATATATGTTCATGGATGCAGAAACATGATACTATTAAAACCTTAATTAATACGTTGACAAAATTAAAGATACACCAAACATATTATTCAAACACAGTTGTTGATCTACTGATTGCATAATTTCTTCAGCATATATTTTTTAAATATAGTTTTGGCAAGGTGCCATATGATTGATGACTATCGAATTAACTTATAAATAATTAATGAATGATCCAATAAAATCGAACAGTGATAATTATCAGTCAACTATTCTTTGATTATCTTTTGTTTTGTCTTAGAGAAGCTAAGTTGACCTTTTCTTTTTCAAATCTAGAGTCGGTAGTTTCTTGTAGTATAATATTACTTCCTTCGTTTAAAAAAAAAATGACATAATTTGATTTGAAATGAAGTTTTTTTAATGAAGTTTTTTTTAAAAAAAAAACTTTTAATTTTGTGGTTCTAAGTTAAAGTTATGTTAAATGTACCAAAATGTCATTTTATTTTGTGGCCTTAAACATGTTACATAGAAAGTTGAAGTTAAAGTGTAACAAAAAAAGAAAGACATAAGTGTCAAAAACACACCTAAACTATACATTTTTTTTGAGTTTCATACCTAAACTATTGAAAGTTTGAGTTTCATACATAAACTATCACTTTTTAGTTTGAGAAACACACCTCTCTCTTTTATAGCACTATCATCATGGTATGTGTAATACAATCTCTCTCTTTTATTTTAAAGAATTTCCACATCACACTCCACATGGACAAAATATTCAAGCTTGACAAAGAATAAATAAAGTATTAGTATTAGCTAAAATTAAGAATTAAAAAACAATTATAAAAAAGTAATATTTTCTTTTATAAAAGTATTTCATTTTTTACTTCATCTCCTCCTCTCATCAAATACTAATTTAGATATTATTTAATTTTCTTAAAAATATAATTCTACCCATCCCACTTAACCCTCTGCTTTCAATTTTTTTTCCCAGTGTTAGATATACATATCGAAAATATTTTTTACTTGCCGCCACAAGACTTTTTATATTTTTTAGTTGTTTATGTTATATTCGGTATACTAGTAGATTTTTTTTCTAAAAATATATGTACGTGTATATCTAACACAAAATAGGAAAAACGTAAAAAAAAAAATTAGGTGCGAAAAATTAAATAGGATGCGGTAGATTTTTTTAAATAAAATAATATCAATTTTAATCGGGGAGGGGGAGGGGGGAGGATGCAATATGAAAATTTTAAAAATATTTTATAAATGGTTATTTTTTAAAGAAAGGATGGGGTTGTCGGGGGGAGGGGGTACGTGGAGGAGGTGGTGGAGTGAGATAAGAAAAATAATTTAATTTTTTATATGGATAGTAATCTTTAATTTTTAATTAATATTAATTTTTTATTATTTAATTTTTATATAGATAAAATATTTTATCTATGTGGAATGTCATATGTCAAAGTTTTTTCATATAAAAAAGAGAGTGCACTACACACACCACTGAGGTGTGTTTCTCAAACTAAAAAGTGATAGTTTAGATATGAAACACACAATTTCAATAGGTTAGATATGAAATTCAAATTAAAGGTATAGTTTAGGTGTGACTTTGACACTTAAAGAAGTCATTATTTTTAAAACACACTAAAAAGAAAATAGAGTCATTCTCTTTTAAACAAAGAAAATATTAATTAATATGCAAATTAAAACTTTTTAATTACTCTTTCGAATTGTATGACTATATATCTCATGGGAGCTTAGGTTATCTGAAAGAAAACACTTTTTTTAGTTATTTGTGTGATGAACACACCACTTGGTTCACATGATGCTTGCTCTGATATCATGTCGATAGTATATGATTATCTCATCTACAAAATTAAATTGTTAAATAAAATATATCTGTATTTACTTCATTATATATGTCTTTAACAATTTCCTCGTGTAATATCAGTCTACATAACTATTCTTGTGAAGTAAATCGTATGGCTATATATCCTTGTAGAAAGTGGTTCGTAGGGTGTGTTCGGTATAAAGAAAAATGTTTCTAGAGAATAATTGAATTTTCTACTTATTTTTTAGTGTTTAGTATAAATAAGCACAAAATTATTATCCTTAAAACATTAAAATAAATCTAAAAAAATACTACGAGAGATCATGTGTTGTGGGGATAAGGCTAATATACACTCTATTTATGTAACCATAATTATCAATACACAAGGTAGAGGTCAAAGTCAAAACCCCATCACCTTCTAGTGTTCATAACTCAGGGCGAAACTAACTTATAATGGAAAAAAAAGAAAGAAAGGTGAAGGTGGGGAGGTAAGGGTTAATATAGGGCGAAGACGGGATAAAGATCCGGTCAAGTATAATTAGGTCAAGTAATGTTCAATGGTCTTATAGATTCATGCCATGTGTATTGTATAATAATTTATTGTTGAGATTCATTTTAATTATATACTCATCTTAATAATAAAAACAACAAAGCGGTCAATTATTTTTATTTTTTAAAACTATCAAACAAAACAATTAAGTGTACCCTAGCTAATATTTTCAAGGAAAAAAATAATGGAGGTAATAAGCAGACTTTCGACTTTTTTACCTGCCAAACCTCGTATTTTGTATTAAATTTTTTAAATTATACTAATTTTAAAGAATTCGACACTTCTGAAGAATCTGAATGAATGTGTTTTTATAATTATTTGAAAAACTCCAAATAATTTTTTTTTCAATGTATGATCATGTTCTTTAGTTAAATTATTATTAGAACTCAATGACTTTTTTAAGTTTGATCTATTTTTGGAGATTACTTCAGGATTTGGAGAAAGCGTGTGTAAAATTACTCCAAAAGAAGTTTGGAGGGTAAAAAAAATCAAGAAATTCACATATTTCTGTCAATCTTAAATCTTTATCTTGAAAATATTAGCTTAGGTACACTTAATTGCTTTATTTGATAGTTTTAAATAATAAAAATTTGACAGCGTTATTATTTTTATTATTATAATGAGTATATAATTTAAATAAATCTCAACCATAAATTATTATACAATACACATGACATGAATTTATAAGAAGATTGAACATTACTTGACCTAATTATACTTAACCGTATTGTTATCCGTGAAGATGAGGTCTGTTTGAAGGTGAAAATGACACAATCAATATAAACTGTCATTAGTAAAACTTGTGTTTCCTACTTCCATTAGGAAAATCATTTTTAAGAAACTTGTTTTCGTAGAAAAAGTATTTTTCAATATATTTAACCGACCAATCACCCCTTTAGTTTTCAATCGTTTGTTATTTTTAGTTACTAGCTTCTATTCGAGCATTGTTATAAACAGGAAACTCTAGTAGAAAATGTTGCTCCACTTGATCCAACACCAACTCTTTTCGACTCAAAATATTTTAGTGACTTAAGGTCCATGAAAGGGCTTCTACATTCTGATCAAGCACTATTTAGTGGAGGAAGGACCGATGATCTTGTTGAGAAATATAGTAAAAACTAAGGGATGTTTTCGAAAGATTTTGCTGAGTTAAGATGAGTAATATCAAGTCATTGACTTGAAAGTGAGGCCAAATTAGTGTCAACCGCAGAAAGGTGAACTATGAAGTGCTAATGATGAAATAATTGTTTGAAGAATTTGTTTATATAGTTAGTTATGTGATGAACACATCACTTGGTTCACATGATGCTTGCTCTGATATCATGTCGATAATATATGATTATATTATTTACAAATTCAAATTGTTAAATAGAACATATTTGTATTTACTTCATTATATATGTCTTTAACAATTTCCTCGTACAATATCAGTCTGAATAACAATTCTTTTGAAGTAAATCGTTTGGCTATATATTATTGTAGAAAGTGGTTTTTAGGGTGTGTTCGGTATAAAGAAAAATATTTCTAGAGAATTAGTGAATTTTCTACTTATTTTTTAGTGTTTAGTATAGATAAGCACTAAGATTATTATCCTTAAAACATTTAAATAAATTTAGAAAAATACTACGAGAGGTCATGTGTTGTGGGGGTAAGGCTCACATCCCATCCATTATTTATGTAACCATAATTATCAATAAACAAGGTAGGGGTCAAAGCCAAATCTCCATCACCTTCTAGTGTTCATAACTCAGGGTGAAACAACTTATATATAATAAAAGAAAAAAAAAAGAAAGGCGAAGATGGGGAAGTACGAGCTAATGTGGGGCTGGAAATGAGGTCTATTGAGGGTGAAAGTTGAATAGGACACAATCAATACGAAATGTCATTAGTAAAGTTTGTGTTTTCTACTTCCATTTGGAAAATCATTTTAAGAAACTTATTTTCATAGAAAATATATTTTTCAAATAATTTGACCGATCTATCACCCCTTAGTTTTTAATTGTTTGTTATCTTTAGTTACATTGTTATAAACAGAAAACTCTAATAGAAAATGTCTTACCCCCTTATATTGGCCTCTGAAGGAATATCGATTGTATTAAAGTGTTGAACTAATAAGGGAATACATGGGAGATATATATAGGAGATATAGGAAGGAGTACTAATCCTAATAGGACTAGGATTAAGGAGTACTAATCCTAATAGGACTAGGATTAGTACACAGTAAATACTAATATTATTTAATACTATTTATTTAATACTATCTGTCATTATCCCCCCTCAAGCTGAGCTGAGCGGAAGCGAACGGAAGCTTGGAACTGAGGTAATCGTGCTGTCGGCTCGGGAGAGGCTTGGTGAGAATATCAGCCGGTTGTTCTTCAGTGGGTACATACTGCACAGTCATGGTGCCGGCCTGAACTTCATCGCGAACAAAGAGACAATCGGTATCAACATGCTTCATTCTGGTGTGTAGGACGGAATTCTTGGCCACACAGATGGTTGATTTGTTGTCACAATAGAGAGCAGGAACAGTGTGAGTGGCGCGGAGTTCGCGAAGAATATATGTGACCCACATGGTCTCAGCAGCAAGAAGAGCAAGGGCGCGGTATTCAGCTTCAGTCGAGGACCGAGAGACCTTGGGTTGTTTTTTTGTACACCAGGAGATCAGGTTCGGCCCCAAAAAAACGAGAAACCCCGATGTAGATTTTCTGTCATTTTTATCATTCGCCCAATCTGAATCTGAGAAACCCCGAAGCTCCAAGTCCCCGGGTCGAATGAGTAAACCACGACCAAGAGTGCCAAAAATGTACCTGAGAATGCGTTTTAGACAATGGTAATCATGTTCACTTGGTTGATGCATGCGCTGAGCAACTCGGTTGACAGCAAACTGGATGTCAGGACGGGTAATGGCCAGATACTGTAGAGCCCCAATGAGGCTGCGGAAGTGGGTGATATCGGCAAAGGGGGTGTCGGCTCCATTCGTAGACGAAGAGACTGCCATCGGTGTTGGTTGACTGGTGCATTTTTCCAGTCCAGCTTTCTGCAACAGATCTCGAGCATATTTTGACTGATGAAGAAACAAGCCGCTGCCTGTCCGAGAAACCTCCATTCCCAGAAAATAATGTAACGGGCCAAGGTCCTTCATTTTGAAGGTAGTATGCATAGCTCGAGTGACATCCTGAATGAGAGCTGCAGTAGAGCCTGTAATAATGATATCATCTACATAGACAAGAAGAATGACTGTACCGTGTGCTGAATGTCGAGTAAACAGACTCGTGTCGTGTACGCAACACGTGAAGCCGAGTTCCTGGAGGAACGTTTTCAGACGTGTGTACCAAGCACGGGGGGCTTGCTTGAACCCATACAGAGACTTCTGGAGTTTGCAAACATGTTAGGGAAGCGGGGATCAACATAGCCCGGTGGTTGCGTCATGTAGATAGTTTCATCAAGCATGCCATGAAGAAAAACATTGGAAACATCCAACTGATTGATGAGCCAATTGTTGCGTACGGCGAGTGATAGTACCAGGCGAATGGTTTCCTGCCGAATAACAGGACTGAATGTCTCGGAGTAATCAAGCCCATACTCCTGATTGTAGCCTTTAGCAACCAAACGAGCCTTGTACCTGGAAATACTGCCATCCGCATTGTGTTTAATTTTGTACACCCATTTACAGCCCACTGGGTGCCGCCCATGGGGCTTAGGTACAAGAACCCAAGTTTTCTGATCAGTCAAAGCCTTAAACTCGTCATCCATAGCATGACGCCAATAAGCATTTTTTGAGGCAACAGAGTAGGTTGTTGGTTCACTATCGGGAAGGGGTGTATTTGGTAGTATGGTAGCCTGAAAGGTTTTGGGTTTAAAGATACCGGCTTTGCCACGGGTTAACATGGGATGAGTATTGGGGGGTGGCACGGGCGGTGGTGATTCGGGGGTGGCCGGGAAGGACCCAAAACGGATCGGGCTGGAGATGTTGTGGGTATGGGGTGGTTCGGGTTGGTTGTGAGTGTGGGTGGTGGTTGCGGGTGTATTGTGGGTGACGGTCGAAGGGGTGATGAGGGGTGGTTGGGTAGTGGGTGGAGGTGTGGGGGAAGGTGGTGAGGGACCCTGTGAGTATGTTGGAAAAAGGGGAAGGACGCCAATGAATGATGTATTTGTGGAGGAGGAAATAGACTCGTAGGGAAACTCATTTTCGACAAATTTGACATGACGAGATATGTAGACTTTATGAGTTTGTGGGTCAAGACAGCGATAACCCTTGGAGGTAGGATGATAGCCCAAAAAAATACAAGGACGGGATCGGGGTTGTAATTTGTGAGTAATATGAGGGCGTAGCCAAGGGTAGGCAAGACACCCAAAGACGCGGAGGTTGGTATAATTGGGAAGTTCTTGGTAAAGGAGTTGATAGGGTGATTTGTTGGAGAGAGTGTGACTGGGCATTCTGTTAATGAGGTAGTTTGCGGTGGCTAGAGCTTCTACCCAAAAGGAGACAGGGAGATGAGATTGATGTAGAAGAGTAACCACCGTTTCAATGAGATGGCGATGCTTACGCTCAGCCACCCCATTCTGTTCGGGAGTGTATGGACAGGAGGTTTGATGTATAATTCCCAGGGATTGCAGAAACTGGCCAAAGATGTTATTGACATATTCCTTTCCATTGTCACTTCGAAAAAGTTTAACATGAGAATTGAATTGTGTTTTAACCATTTTTTCAAAAGTGACAAAGGTGGTGTATGCCTGTGATTTGTGTTTTAGTGGGTACAACCAAGTGTATTTTGTAAAATCATCCACAAAACAAATATAATAGCGAAAACCAGCAAATGAAGGAACAGCAGTAGGACCCCATAGGTCAGAATGAATAAGTTGAAAAGGTGCAGTTGTACGCTTCTCAGATAAAGTAAAAGGTAATTTATGAGATTTAGCAATTGAACAGGAGTCACAATTGTTTACATGAATGGAAGAAAAACCTAATTGAGACATTAAAGAATTTATTATTTGAGTAGACGGGTGACCCAGACGACTGTGCCACAACAGACTGTGGCCATCAGCCGAAAGAGCCACCGGAGCCACAGGAACGCTTTCTGAAACTGGGTGGGCAGACGAACTTGTGCCAGGAAGAACGTACAGACCATGCTCACAGGGGCCCTGAAAAATCACCCTCTTGGTAGTATTGTCTAGGATCTGAAAATCATTAGAGGTGAACAAGAGTGAGCAATTATTGTCTTTTGTGAATTGGTGAACTGAAAGGAGATTGGATTTAATAGAAGGGACGTGGGTAAGGTTACCTAGGTGAAAGATAGCGGTGGGGGTTTTAATGGTACCCGTGCCAGTGTGAGAAATATTAAGGGACTCACCGTTGCCAACAGTAATACCATTGGAGCCATGATATGGATTTGGAGCGTTAAGCTTGGATAGATCAGAAGTAACGTGCATGTTGGCCCCAGTATCCAACAGCCATTCAGAGGAAGGGCCGGCTTGAGATGCATAATTGGCACGGTTATCACTATTTCGGCTCTCCTCATACCGAAACCAGCAACGAGCAGCGGTGTGTCCTGTTTTCTGACAGATTTGACAAGTTGGACGATCCCGCTCGTAAGTGCCCTGCCCGCCGCTGGAAGATGACTGCCCGCCGCTGCCGAAGGAGTGCAGGCTGTTGTTGCTGCCGTGCTGCTGACCGTCGTACGGCGGACGACTGCCCTGCCGACCGCCGCGCCCGCGGCCTCCGCTGTTTCTGCCGTAGCCGCCGCGGCTCCCCTGCCGGCCGCCACCACGCCCCCCGCGATAGTTCTGGCTTGCGGTGAGGGCGGTGGCCGGTTCCATAACAGCGGCTTCTCGGAGAAGAAGTTTGCTCTCCAGATCCACGTTGATTTCTTCACTTTTTAGCCACGAGGAGAGAGTAGCCAGGTCAACGGGCGTTGGACTGATGCGAACCGCCTGTTTAATGGAGGAGTAAGCTGATGGGAGCCCCCGAACGACGCACATGACGAGATCTTTTTCGGGAATGATTTCGTTCACGGTGTCGAGGGCTGTGATGATGGTGGAGACCTCGTCTAAATACTCCGCCATAGTTTTCGTGCCTTTGGTAATTGTGTGGAGACGATCACGCAATTGAAAAATATGAGAGTGGGAAATTGATGCATAGCGTGTTGCGAGGGCCGTCCACAGGGCTGAAGCAGTTGTGTAGGATCGGACGTGTTTCTGAACCGTGGGAGAGATGACCGCAATCAAACATGATCGGATCTGGCCATCCACGGCTTTCCAGGCGGCATGGGCCGGATTGGTTTTTTCTGATTTGTCCGTGGCGGTGATGACTGCCGGCGGCGGTTCTGTGCTTCCATCGACGTATTTGAGAAGGTAATTGGCCTCAAGGGTTGTAAGAACGGTGATTTTCCATGTAGGGTAATTTATGTCTGATAATTTTTCGGGAATCAGGGCATGAAGATGCCTGAGAAGGAGTTTAACGCCAGAAGGAAGTGAATCGAGAGGATCCACCTCGGTTGTCATGGCTGCCGCCGCCCAAGAGAAGGGAGGGAACGATCGGTGCCCTAAAGAGAGAGAAAAACCTAGAGAAAAGAAGATCTAGGTTTTCTGGCTTCTGATACCATGAAGGAATATTGATTGTATTGAAGTGTTGAACTAATAAGGGAATACATGGGAGATATATATAGGAGATATAGGAAGGAGTACTAATCCTAATAGGACTAGGATTAAGGAGTACTAATCCTAATAAGACTAGGATTAGTACACAGTAATACTAATATTATTTAATACTATTTATTTAATACTATCTGTTATTAGCCTCTTCAATGCAATATATAGATTAATATATGTTTTTCCTATTTCCTAAATACAATTAAGAATATATTATTTATTTTGTGGGAAGAAATAATTTTAAAAATTTTCAATTATGGTTTTGCAATATTCCTCTGCAGCCCCCCACCCCACACACACCAACTACACACAAAATCCAGTTGCTAAAATCATAATAAAATGTTCCCGCTACACAAAGAGGAAACTACAACGTAAAGTACAATCATATAATTATTGTCAAAGTCAAAATTGATATTGTTTAATATTCTAGNAATGGAGGAGTAAGCTGATGGGAGCCCCCGAACGATGCACATGACGAGATCTTTTTCGGGAATTATTTCCTTCACGGTGTCGAGGGCTGTGATGATGGTGGAGACCTCGTCTAAATACT
>NC_028646.1:75634222-75648328 GCF_001406875.1 Solanum pennellii | reverse complement strand
AAAAAAAATGGCTTCTCGTAGCTTTCTATTTATTTATGTGTTAGTCATGTTTTGTCTAGCAGGCATGGCGTTTTCGGAGTTGTCCGATGATTTCTACCACCATATTTGTCCCAAAGCTTTACCAACCATTAAACGGGTTGTTGTGGATGCAGTCAGAAAAGAGAGACGAACGGGTGCTTCTTTGCTACGTTTACATTTTCATGATTGTTTCGTTAACGTAAGTTTCTTTTAAATGTTTGGTACTTTGGTTGATATATACGTCGTTACTAATTATTGTATTTCTTTCTAAATGTAGGGTTGTGATGCTTCAATTCTCCTTGACCAAACTTCTACTATTAATAGTGAAAAGACTTCTCGTGCTAATAACAACTCTGCTAGAGGATTTGAGGTGATTGATAAAATTAAATCAGAGGTTGATAAAGTTTGTGGACGTCCAGTTGTATCTTGTGCTGACATCTTAGCTGTTGCAGCTCGTGACTCCGTAGTTGCTGTACATATTATATTATAACTCCCTTATTGCTTAACATAAGCTAAAACTATACTTATCTCTTGTCAATTTATTTCTTAACATAATTTTTGCATGAACAGCTACATGGACCAAGTTGGAAAGTGAAACTCGGAAGAAGAGACTCAACTACTGCAAGTAGAACCGCGGCCAATAACAATATTCCAACTCCATTTATGGACTTACCTGCACTTATCAAAAACTTCAAGAAGCAAGGTTTGGATGAGAAAGACCTCGTTGCTCTCTCCGGTGGCCATACACTAGGGTTTGCTCAATGTTTCACCTTCAGGAATCGCATCTACAATGAGACTAACATTGATCCCACCTTTAGAAGACAACGCCAAGCCAATTGTCCACGTAGTGGAGGTGATTCCAATCTTGCTCCTCTTGATCCAACACCAGCTCTTTTCGATTCAAAATATTTTAGTGACTTAAGGTCCAAGAAAGGGCTTTTACATACTGATCAAGCACTATTTAGTGGAGGAAAGACCGATGATCTTGTTGAGAAATATAGTAAAAACTTAGGGATGTTCTCGAAAGATTTTGCTAAGTCTATGATTAAGATGGGTAATATCAAGCCATTGACCGGAAAGCGAGGCCAGATTCGTGTCAACTGCAGGAAGGTCAACTAAGAAGTGGTGATGAAATAATTGCTTCAAAAATTTGTTTATTTTCAATTGTAAGTGTGATTTTTTTTAAAAAAATTAATAGGCTATCGCCTACATGTGTTGTATTTCATCAAAAAGGTGGAAACACAAGAGGGACCGAACCATACCTCCAAAATAATTGTAATTGTGATGTTTGCTAGTTTGGATTCTTTTGTAATGTCTTAAAACGAGTCAGTTTTGTATCTTGTTTTTTCATTTGGGGTTCACTATCTTTAAATTGTTTGACAATTATATTATAAAACAAATTAATTATTTACATAAGTTATTAAAAAAAATAGGTTACGTGCCCTTTCTCTTTGATTTATACCTTGCCTTTTAATTTACGAGCTACCTAAGGCAAATTTAATCTTAAAAGAAAAAAAGAAAAGAAAAGGAATAGCTATCCTTAACTACTCTCAGAGTCCTATTACAATCAATATACATTATATACGAGTTAAATCCATTTAAATGTACTGTTGTTCATCAAGGGAGAAGTAACTTGCTGCAGTTTTCTTTGTAGAAATATATTTATTTATTTTTAAATTAAAATAAATATCTCCAATTTATCGAAGTTTTATATGTCTTCATGAGAACAAATAGAAGAGGGGGTGTTGATTATGTATCTTTGTGTTGTACAAAATATTTGATTTGTGAGATGAATTGTTTGTAAAATAGAATTCCACATAAATATATTTTATGTATAAGATAAAATACAAACAATCACTATAATAATAACAACTTTTAGCGGTATTAAATATTGACACTAATAAAGAGTGCTAAAATCTTTACCGGCATTAGTTAAGTGTCATTAAAACCAATTTCGCTAAAGGCTTTAGAGACATATACAAAGAGTGATGTTGCCGCTAAAAATACATATTTAACAATAATTAAAAATTAAATACCGCTAATAGTCATTTTTGTTGTAATAAATATTTTATGTGATTGTATATTAGCTAATTGTATAATAAACTTGATGTCCAATTAAGTTAGGGGCGGCTGAGAAGCTTTAAAAAAAAAACAACTTTGGCCTTTGGCCCTCAATTTTAGGGGCCCCATTTATTTTTTTAGCTTAGATAGTGTTGGCACTCAATTTTGATCCTCCTAGATAGTAATTAACTAACGACTTTCTCGAGTTTAAACGGTTTAAAATAATTAATTTTATTTTTAAAAAAAATGAAAATAAATAATAATTAAAATTTTAGCTTGCAAGTTATTTTAAGTAAGGTTTTGACACTTATTTATATTGTTTTAGCTAATGTATATGTCTCGCATAATTATTATAATTTTATAAGTATTCAAAATCGAAAAAATAATAATGATAGTAATACTTTGTTTTATATAAATATTTGGTTAATTATTTTAAGATTATATTTTGAATCATTAGTTTATATTCGAATTAATTATTTTATTAACCTTAAGAAGCTTATTAATTAATTATATTAATTCGTCTCTTTTTAAAATTGTAATCTAGTTGGCCAATTACAATTTGGCTAAATTGGTTATATTCTAAAAGACCAATTTTTGGGTCATTTATTAGCCAATTTCCAATCGTTCAGCCTATTCCCTCCCATTCCAAACCTCAGCCCACTTATCAACAGCTGCCCCAGCCCATCACTTTTAACTCAAAATCAGGGAAAAAGCGTGACCCAATGTAATTCCCAGCATAATCCCAGCCCATCAAAAAGCACTTTCAGCAGCAACCCAACAATTTTCAACCCGACCCAATCGTGCTCTCTCTCCTTCACGCGAAAGAAGCAGCAAAAGAGAGGTACGGCTTTTTCGTCGACTTCCTTAACGTCCCCTTCATTCGTACGGTCACAGCTGCACTAGAGACACACGAGAATCGTCCTTGAGATGACAAGATTGCTCCACGTCGCCCTCCCAAGGACGGGTGAGTCGTTCTCAACCATTGATCGCTGTTACTCGATTGCAGGAATTTGCAATGAATTCGAGGATCGAAAAACTATTTCAGGATATCTCGAGAAAACAGTTAATAGTGAAAGAAGAAGAAGAATAGGAAGAGAGATTAGAAAGAGAAAGAATATTTTGTGTATTTTCATATCATGTATAGAATTGTATTACACTTTATATAGAATTAAAATTACAACTGAAATGGATTCAATTCATTCTAACTAATTCAATTATTTTGATTTCATGTGCCCAACTAACTAACTTTAACTACTTTTATCACTAACTAATAAATGAAATCTTTTTTCTATGTAACAGTACTTTTCCCCAATAGAAGATCCTTGTCCTCAAGGATCAAACAACGGAAACCTGGTCTTCAAAACAGTAGCAAATTCTCAAGTGGCATTATCAGCAGGAAAACCACACCACTTGACAAGCAGTTGAGCAACAACCTTGTTACCCCGCTTGACCATCCTTCGCTGCAACACTAACTCAGGTTCAGGACAATGGGGACTAGACAAATCAATAGTAGGAGGATAAGAAATATGTGTAGGCACTTCATAACACTTCTTTAAGAGAGAAACATCCACAGTAGGGTGTATTTTGACAGAACTGGGTAATAAGAGAGTGTAAGCAACTGGACCAACTCTCCGTAAAATCTGAAATGGACCATAGAACTTTGCAGCCAACTTATGAGAAGTATGGTTGGAAATAGTGGCCTGTTTGTAAGGTTGGATTTTGAAGTAAACCCAATCCCCTACATTAAAATTTCTGTCACTCCTATGAGAATCAGCTTGTTGTTTCATCCTCAGTTGAGCTCTACTAAGATGATGTTTAAGAAGTTGTAACTTTAGTTCTCTACTAACTAATGTACTATCAATCTCTGTTGAAGATGATTCCCCTGGCAGATACGGTAAATGGAGAGGTGGTGGTCGACCATACAAGGCCTCATAAGGAGTGGTCTGAATGGCTGAGTGGTATGAAGTATTGTACCAATACTCAGCCATTGACAAACAATTAACACAATTCGAGGCATCCTCATGACAGTAGCATCGCAAATATGTCTCCAAACACCTATTTAACACCTCAGTTTGTGCATCAGATTGAGGATGATAGGAAGTAGAAGTATTAAGTTGTACTCCTTGGATGGTGAATAATCCTTGCCAGAATGAACTCAAGAAAACAACATCTCTATCACTAGTAATGGTCTCAGGTAAGCCATGTAGTTGAACAACATTATCAAAGAACACCTGAGCAACCGACTGAGCAGCATAAGGATGTTTAAGAGGAATGAAATGTCCATACTTACTAAGCATGTCCACCACTACCAATATTACTTCATAGCCATTGGATTTAGGTAATCCATCAATAAAATCCATGTTAATTTGTGACCAAACCACATCAGGAATAGGAAGAGGTTGTAGTAAGCCAGGATATGCAGCAAGATCAGACTTAACTTTTTGACATACATCACACTTTTGAATAAACTGTTTTACGTCAGTCCTCATATGCTTCCAATAGAACAAAGTGAGAAGCCTTTTTAGTGTAGCCTCCACACCTGAATGACCTCCTTGAGAACCTGCATGCCATAATGTCATAATCTCTTTCCTAAGACTTTGATCCTTGCCAACTACAAACTTCCCTTTTCTTCTTAGGCGACCTTGGGACCAAGTAAACTGCTTATGAGTAGTGGGATCTGTCTGTAAGTCTGTAATGAGTTGTTGAAGTTCAGCATCTGAAGAACAACTATCTATTATAGCTTGGAATAAATCAGTACCAGTAGGAGACACCACTAAAGCTAATAATTCTGCACCAAAATCTCTAGAAAGGGCATCAACGACCTTATTATCAACTCCTTTTTTTTATTCAATCGCATAGTCAAATGGCATCAACTTGGTTAACCATAACAATTGAGAATTTGTGTGTAGTTTCTGCTCCATAAGGAACTTCAGGGCCTTTTGATCAGTCCTTATGATGAATTTTTGTCCTAACAGGTACTGAGACCACTTAGTTACAGCCTGGACTATGGCTAATAGTTCTCTATCATACACAGATAGGGCAGCATGTCGGGGAGATAAAGCTTTACTGATGAAAGCTATAGGATGTCCTTCCTGCATAAGAACAGCTCCTATGCCATATCCACTAGCATCTGTCTCCACCACAGAAGTCTTAGTGACATCAGGTAATGCTAATACAGGGGCCTGTGTTAATGCAGTCTTAAGTATGTTAAATGTTGTCTGCGCTGTATTTGACCATCTAAAATTATTCTTCTTAGTTAAGTCAGTCAATGGTTTGCTTATCATGCCAAAACCCTGGATAAATCTTCGGTAATACCCAGCCAACCCTAAGAAACCCCTTAGTTTTTTAAGAGTGTTTGGTATAGGCCAATTCCTTATGGCTTCAACTTTTTGTGGATCTGTAGACACTCCCTCAGATGTAATAAAATGTCCAAGGTATTCAATTCGTTGCACCCCAAAGAAACACTTGCTTTCCTTAGCTATAAGTTGATGCTTCACCATCTCTACCAAAACAGATCTCAAGTGTCTAACATGATCTTCCATAGTTCTACTGTAAATCAGGATATCATCAAAGAAAACAAGCACATGTTTCCTGAGATATTTCTGAAACACAACATTCATTAGACCTTGAAAAGTAGTTGGTGCATTTGAGAGGCTAAAAGGCATCACTAAGTATTCATAGTGTCCTGAATGAGTTCTGAAAGCAGTCTTAGGTACATCGTTTGATGCCATTCTCAATTGGTGATATCCAGACCTCAGGTCTATTTTCGAAAATATCTTGGATCCTCCCAACTCATCTAAGAGATCCTCAACAATAGGTATGAGAAACTTGTTTTTTACAGTGAATTTATTCAAATCCCTGTAGTCAACACACAGTCTCCGTGACCCATCTTTTTTTCCAACCAATACAACAGGAGATGCAAATGGACTACAACTAGGCTGAATAATCCCCTAATCTAACATCTGTTGAACTAACCCCTCAATAACATCCTTTTTAACTGAAGGATATCTATAAGGCCTCTTGTTCATAGGTTCTGTCCCACCTTTCAACACAATTCTATGATCAAAAACACCTCTTGAAGGTGGTAAACAAGCAGGTTCTTCAAACAATTTTTTAAATTCAGATAATAAGGCTAGAAGACTAGGATCACCTTTCATGTCCTGCACATTGTCTGTCTCATGAGCTTTCACTTTTTCACTTCCCATTGGCATTACTTGAATCATACAAAGTTGAGATTGATTACGTGACTGTTTTGCTAACTTCCCAGCACCAACAGTTAACATCTGGTTGCCAGCTCCCCTGAGTAAATGCTTCCTTCCTTTGTACCAAATTTCCATGGTCAGATTCCTGAAGTTCATCTTTATATCTCCTAAAGTGAGCAACCACTGGACCCCCAAAACTACTCCACAGCATCCAAGTGGCAACAGTAAGAAATCAGCTGTAAATTCAGCTCCTTGGAGTAACAAAGTAATAGTGGTCATCTTGTCCACCCTCATGTTGCCATTTGCTGCAGCATCCAACTGAGGTGAAGTAGACCTGATCTCACAACCTAGTTGACCAACCAACTCAGGTTCAATAAAATTGTGAGAACTGCCAGTATCTATCAAAATGTTTAAGCTCTTCTTTGAATGATAACCAGACACTTTAAAAGTTCTATATCCTAATGATCCATTTAGCGCATGCATAGATATCTCCATATGTTCTGCAGGTTGGACCATTTCCCTTGTATTTAATCCCTCCTCATGTATTTGCCTTTCCTTTTCCCCCATCAGACATTCACTTTCTTGGAATTCCTCTGTTTCATCTATTTCTAACAGATACAACTGTTTGGAAGTCTTACACTTGTGTCCAGGAATGTACTTCTCATTGCAAAAATAACATAATCCTTTTGATCGTTTCTCATTCATCTCCTATTCGCTTAGTGTTCTCCTGTTCATTCCTCTAGGCCCATTAGAACCCCCCAAATCCAGGTGTAGGAAGAATAGGTTTGCTGTTGTAATTTCTTTGTTCTGTGAATCTTCTTGAATTTACTTGAGAATTTATTTGTGCAGGTTGTCTAACTGCTGCTATATAAGCCTCTTGTAGCCTTGCACTTCTGTAAACTTGAGCCAATGTAGTGGGGTTAGTCACTTTCACAGCAAGATTTAGTTCATGCTTCAGTCCTCCAATGAAACAACTAATAGCATTTTCCTGTGATAAATTCACCCTTGTCAAATTCCTTTCAAATACAGCTTGGTATTCCTTCACACAACCTATTTGTTTAACCTTCTTTATCTCCTCCATGGGATCATCAAAATCAGTCCTAAACCTTTCAACCATAGCCATCACATATTCATTCCAAGTAGCAGGTTGTAAGTACTGTCTGTATCTCATGAAAGAAAGATGTCATTGGATGGCTTCTCCTTCCAGTTGCATTGCAGCCACTGTTACCTTTTCCTCTGCAGCTACATTTTCCATGGAAAAAAATTGCTCAATCTTGAACAGCCACGATCTCAGATCTTCCCTTGTAAACCTAAGGAATTCCATTCGGGGCCATCTTGAGAAGTTTGAATGATGGGTGTTGTAACTGGTAGGACTCTTGGGCCTGTGACTTCTCTCCTCAGAATGGTGAATTCTTTCATCAAGATGTCTTGTAGTTGAAGGACAACCTTCTACAGGAGTTCTCTCCCTCCCAGATTCTCGATTAGTGGTAAATTGTTCCTTCAATTCCATGACCACTTGATCCAACCTCTTCAGGTTTGTAACTTCCCCTGCCAACGTTCCCATTTTTTCTGCCAAATTCTGCATCATTTCCTTCAATTCCCCCATTTCTGTTGGAGAATTATCAGAAGATATTGTTCCTTTCGCCATTAAAAATCCAAGGATAGAAGGCTCTGATACCAATGTTACTCGATTGCAAGAATTCGCAATGAATTTGAGAATCGAAAAACTGTTTCAGGATATCTCAAGAAAACAGTTAATAGTGAAAGAAGAAGAAGAATAGGAAGAGAGATTAGAAAGAGAAAGAATATTTTGTGTATTTTCATATCATGTATAGAATTGTATTACACTTTATATAGAATTGAAATTACAACTGAAATGGATTCAATTCATTCTAACTAATTCAGTTATTTTGATTTCATGTGCCCAACTAACTAGCTTTAACTACTTGTATCATTAACTAATAAATGTAATCTCTTTTTTATGTAACAATCGCACCTTTCTTTCTCTAGGAATGAGTTGAATTTTTAGAAAAGGTGGTCTGTCCTAAATTGGTGAAGATTTTGGTTTCAAATTTTGAATTCATGGGCCTTGAATCCAATTTTTCATCCTCCCCCCCCCCCCCCAATTTAACAAAACCTTAATTCCTCTATATATATATTCTTTACTGTTCCTTTGAGAAGGGGGGAGAAAAATTTTTTCCAGAAGATTATTCTTAAGCAGAGAACACTCATATCAGTTGAAGAAAATAGGCAAGAATATACACGAAAAACACATATTAGCTCTATTCAGGTCAAAGATAATGCTTAGTATCCTCGATCATTGTTCGAATTCAAGTCGTGAAGTGGAGATAAGCCCCCCTTTGCTCGCCTTATCCCTAGTTCGCTGTCCGAAAAAGATAACATCTTCCCTTTGGATATATTTCTCGTCTTTGTTGCTTTAATGTGATACTGTTATTGTGTTGGTCGATGTCGTCGAGTTTGGTAGTTTAAACGTGATGTATTTCTGTTTTTTGTATCTCGTTTGGATCAAGCATCATGTGAATACTTCAGATGTTACATGTGGTTGGTTTTGTGCTTGTGTAGTTGGCTGTGTCATTTGTTAAGTGATCCCTTATTTTAGTTGGTAACGGAGTATTCGTTTCATTATAATATGAGGTTTATGCTGGGATTATTTTGGCTGCTCGTGTCCAAAAAGTGTATTTCTCAGTTTCTTCGATTATAGCAATTACGTCTACCTAAAATCTAAGCTTATTAGTTCTTAGTAGATAATATCATTTCCATAGTCTTGTTATGATCCTTAGGCGCTAAAGATTTGCTCTACTGTGTTGTGCATATTCTATGGTTTAGTTTAAATTTTTTCTTTTTCTTGTCCACGTTGATGGAATTTAGTTCTTCCAAACACTTTTTGGTATGAAGGTTTCCTTTCCGAGATAGAATCTGTAGTTCTTAAGCCGTCTCGAGTTTTCGCCTTTACAAGATTTAGTTTTCTCTAGTTGTATGCTTTTGTATGGCAATCTGTTAAGTTGGAGTCGGCATAAGTGATACTCTCTAATGGGAAAATAAGCTTACTTTCCTCTCTTTATTGTTTATATGTTGTGTATATTAATAATGGGCAGTAAATGCCTTTTCTTGGCAGCAACATTTGGCTATAGTTTTCTCCCAGCAACAAGCGACATGCTCCCTTTTTTTTTTCAATTTTTTATCACTTTATCACTAATATTCAATAGTTTAATGGCTACTGTTCACCTATTGCTTTGTTGTTTTTGATTTTTTTTTTTTTTTGCTTTGAAGTTTGACATGGTTAAACCCAAGTTTATATGATTTCCATCACCCCTTTTAGTGTTATATTACAAATTCTTATCGATTAATGTCAATGGAACCCCGTTTTAAGTCGAGATTGGATTAAGAAACTTTGTTGGTTATTTCCTTTATTTTGACATTTCGAGTAGCTGCTAATTCTTGTTCATCTGTTCTTTTTTCATGTGAAATCTCCTCCGAATCCTCACGGGTTATATCCCTTCTCCTCGCGTTTGCCTATTGGGCAATAAAGGCCCAGTACTCTTGCTTATCGAGTCTTCCAGCCTCCTAATTGAGAGCATAAGCATGTTGCTGGAAATTCAATTTCCCATCCCCTAAAAGTCGAAAAGTAGACTGATATACCGGCTGTATACATTGGTATACAGTTGGAATATATGGTATACAGTGTCAAAAACGTGCCAATACAGGGAAAACGTAGAAATACGAAGATATAGATTAAATTACAGGTTTGGGAGCTTGGGAATTATTGACATACATGACGTATACATAGGATATACACTCAATGTATGTCATGGAGGATGAAAATGGAAAGGGGCCGAAAGTCCAAGGAATAATTCAGCAAGCTCAATTGGTTCCTAAGTGGGCAAGACCTATTTTGGGTCATTATCTTAGAAATAGGACAGGTGGGCCAAAGCCCAACTTAGTAGAATTTGGACAAAATTGGCCCAAGTTCAAATGTTTCCTTTCTCTATCTCTGTATTAATTTGTTCTTATGTTAACTAACGCCTTTGATTATGATTTAATTAATTCCAAATGATAATCACCTCTTTCTTATCTTTATATACATATACTCTGAATTTATTTATATACATATAATGTTACTTAGTTTTTTATTCTACTTCTTGGTCTTTGTCAACCCTTAAGTTCATCCCTTTAGGTCATCCCCTTAGCTATTTTTCCGTAAAAAGAGATAATTAATTTTTAATGATAAATAAGTAAAAAAGAATTTATATATATACATATATGTGTGTGTTATTTTTATACAAGTCACTTGACCTTTATTTTGTTATTCTAATCAACCACCTTTAGTCACTCCTTTTAAAATAATTCCTTTCTTTGCACTAAATTAATTAATTAGCAAATAATAATAATTTTAAGTAAACAAAATGATAAAAAATAAACTTTAGTTGGAAAAGTTGTAAATTCAAGTCAAAGTAATTTTTAGTCAAATCGCCGGTTAACCGCGAGTTAGCGGGCATTCCGAGGGCCTAATATCTTCCCAAAATGTATATTTAAACTTCGAACCCTTTTCAACTGATTTTTTATCTGTTTTGAAATCTTTGAAAAATAATTGTAAGTTTTCTTGATTTTTACTAAAAAAAATCAAGTGGCGACTTTGTTAAGTTGAAAAGTCGATTTTTCTTAAATCATAAGATTAATTAATTTTTTAAAACTTAGTCATTTTTTCATTTATATATATTTTTCATAAAACAGATAGGATTAAATTTTTTTAAAAAAATAGAACAAAGACTCAAAATGACCATTAGGCATTAATGAGACAACTGACTTACTTTTTTACCTTTTCAATGTGTATTTCTTTTTTATTTGTACAAGTTTTATTTTTTTTACCTTATACTTTTTTCTAATTTTATTTTTATGTATTTTATCATTATCTCTTCTATTTCTTCTCTCTATCATTTTTCTAATCTTATATCTATCTTATTCAAAACTTACTAATTTACTTGTTTTATTGATAATTTCAATTTTAAAAAAATATAATTTATGTTTTAAATTTGAAGAATAAATATATCACAACAATCCAATTCAATTCCGAAAATCAAGTGTTCATAATTTCAAATTTGATATATCATTCTAATTTCTAATATTACCTTTATTTTATATCTTATGTTTATTATATATTTTATTTGATATAGTAAATAGTGTTTAAAATATTTGTTAGATTTTAATATGTCAACTAAAAAATATGAATTCGGTCATTCAAAACTTAAAAGAAAAAAAAGTCGATAACTTGATAAAATCATACAAGTAGAAGACAATAGTCTATTTGAGATACTTAATCAAATAAAAAGACTTGACCCTTTTCTAAATGCTTACGGTGCTTATAGAATAATGTTAACAATTCCTGTAATAATCGCCTCAACAAAAAGAAGATTAAGTGATTTGGCTTTATTATCGATTGAAAAAGAATTATTAGAAGAGATTGACTACAAAAAAATTATTAACAACTTTTCATCTCAAAAATCTAGAAAAAATATATTTTAAAAAAACATTTATAATTTTTTATTTTTTTTAAGGTCTCTAGTTTAATTTTGGCCTTAACCAACGGATTTGAGCCGTCCCCTGAATTAAGTATACGCATGGCAAATAGAGTCCATATATTACACTTGTTGCTCAAGTATATATATATCCCTCTTCTTGTAGTAACTTAAATAGCAAAAACAAGTGAAAAATATTAGTCTCTTACTGTGTAATTTATACATGCATTAGTTTTTTTATAACAATGTGTTCCTTTTGTTACTCTAATCACGAAATAATAATTAGGTTAATATATTTATTTGGAATCTCAACTTTGACAATTCAGAGAATCGACACTTTAATTAATTAATTGCTAGCAATTCTACCGTAAAATTTTCTTCTTTTTCATTATATTTATTGTATTGTCTTCAATAAAATGAGCAATAAGCAAATTGATAATATTATAGGCCTGGTGGACTAATTTGACCTTCAATATCATAGAAGTAGCACCTGAATATTCAGATAACTACTCCCTCCCTCCATTATTTTATTTATCCGTAATAACTTGATATATCCTTTAAGAAGCAAATCAAATAATTAAATAGAATAATAATTTTATTATATTATTCTCTTAGTATAATAGATTACATGCATTGCGAAATATTTTAGAAAAAAAATTATACTTAATAAGTGGAATAAATTAAGTGATAAATTATTTTTAAAAATTAAACAAGTAAAAATAAATATTCATTTTTGATATATATAGTGGATGAAAGAAGTGCTAATGAAAGTGGAGTACTATATACTATAATTTTGACAAAAGGAGATATTTGCTACATTCTAACCAAGTTCATTAATACAAATTTCATCCTACAGAATCAATATAAACAAATTAAAAGAGACATAAAACGTATTATTCAAACATAGTTGTTGATGTACTGTGTCACGTATCTTCTCCATCAATATTTTGTTTAAAAGATTTTTTGGTGAGACACGTTATGGCCATGGGCCATTAATTGATTAATATTGAATTAACGTACCATATATATATATATAAATAATAATTAATGAATGAGCCAATAATAAACTAAACCAAAGGAAAGTTTCCACTCTTTTTTTTAATGAACTAATAAAGACCTTAATATTACTCCCTCCGTCCGGAATTTTTTGTCATGGTTTCTATTTTTAGAGTCAAACTATAAAAACTTTGACTAACATTTTAAGATGTTTTTTCATCATATTAATATGCAAAAGATTGTAATTTATAGTACTTTTCATATATTTTTAGAATATCTAATTTTTTTGTATAAAATATCGAATTAATGTAATCTAATTTACCTTTGAAAAATAGTTAAATTAACTTTCGATAAACACAACATGACAAATAATTCTGGACGGAAAGAGTAACTTGCATCATTATATATAACTTAATACTAAATTGCATGTTGTTAACGGTGATGAAATTTTTTCTAGGATTGTTATTTACTTTTTTATATTTTGACTTTTTCTCGAAATTTGTAGTTGGTAGTTGCTCATAATGAATCAATTTTTAATTATTTTTTGTTAATCTCTTGAGTTTCACTAAGAGGAGGTTTTTGGTACTAATTAATTAAATTCATTATACATTTTATCGCTCCATCAGAAATAGTATTTGAAATTATATTAAGTTCATATTTACTCGAAATTAAAGGGTAATTTAGAAATCTAAAAAGTTATAATATTTTCACAATTAATTGATTAATCAATTTATAAAATTATAACTGCATACTTTTGAATAAGAATTTTTTTTATTTTTTTAAGGCGATAGATTTAATATAAAATAAATATTATAGTTGATGATTGTAATTATTTATTTGATTGAATTCATCCGGTCAGGCTTTCACCTCAAGTGGTGGTTGCGGAGAGTTTATTTGCCAAGTCAAAACTGATAGTCTTTTAAATATTTCGTGCATGTATTGATTCAACGTACTACAAAATTAAAAATCGTTTTCTTAATTAGAAATTGTCAAAAGTGTTGCTCAATCTTGTGAGAGTTGCTAAACCTACAACTATTGTCGTGTTACTGTAGTCAACTGTAGGGGTGGTAAAATAGATAAATAATATGAGTATTCGTTCATATTATTCATATTAAATGAATGAGATATCTAACTCATTTGAAAATGATTAAAAAAATGAGTAATACTCATATTACTGATTTAAAAATGAATAGTTAAATGGATAAAATGGATAAAAGCAAATAAAAAAAATAATAAAGGGTTGAATGATAAAAAAATCTATAAAAAAATATAAAACTTTTTTTTACATTTAATTT
>NC_028646.1:75633362-75634107 GCF_001406875.1 Solanum pennellii | reverse complement strand
AAGGGTAATATGGTTATTCATATTAACCATTGGGTAAACTCGTTTTACCTATTTAAAATATGAATAGAGTCGGGTAAGTTACTCATTTTTATTTAACTCATATTTTAATCGATTCATATTCGACTCGACTCACTCGTTTACCACTCCTAGTCAACAGTAATAATTTTTTTTATCTATAAATATAACCTCATTTTACTCTCATCATCACAAAATCATAAACACAATAAGAAAGTGTACAACTTATTCATAGACTCTCTATATAGTAATTATACAAACAAAAAAAATGGCTTCAAGTTATAACTTGGTGTTTCTTCATGTGTTAATCATGTTTTGTTTAGCAAGCATCGCTTTTTCGGTTTTATCATATGATTTCTACGATGATATTTGTCCCCAAGCTTTACCAACCATTGAACGGGTAGTTGAGGATGCAATCAGACAAGAGAGTGTTTTATCGCAAAAAATGATTTCGAAAAGAGTTTGTTTTATTTTAAGATATTTTCGACTTTTAGGAGTCGCCACTTAATTTTTAAGGAAAATTAAGAAAACTTGTTTCTAAACAATTTAAACAGAAAAACTGTTTTGAAACATTTTTTAAGGGGTTCGGGATTCCTATTAGCGTCTTAGGAAGGTGTTTAAAGCACCTAAGACGCTCCGCTAACTACGGTTTTCCGGCGATTAACTTATTTGACTATTTTATTTTTCAAATCTTTAAGTTGAACTTATCAGAATATTACTTAGCCAAATT
>NC_028646.1:75612841-75623230 GCF_001406875.1 Solanum pennellii | reverse complement strand
AAAAAAAAAAAAAACCACAAGGGCTTATGCCCATTACAAATAAAATACAAAACGAAATAAAGATGAGTCTCTTGATCTGACGCCTTCAAATTTCTTCACTTCGCGGAATCAGGTTGGGATTTTTCGACTACTCTCATGATTGGTTGTCTCGATGAAAGAGAGCATGAGTCTTTATGACTCCTCTGGAATGCAAAGGGGAAACGTGAGTTCGTGATGGAACTCGGGCGGGTTTTACATACACAAAAAAAAACCATATCAGCCAATGGAAGATGAGACGCTAAAAAATAATAGATAAATAAATAGTAGGAAAACAGTATCGTAAATGAGGAGCAACATTAGCATACTTGTGAAAATTCATTTCAAAATCCGAACACTATAAGCAGATAGGACAAGAAAACAACAATCTTGAGGAATATTTAGATAATTTAAAGAAACGCTATCAAAAGTCGACTTGAAGCAAATAAGATACTAGCTCGTTTAATTTATCATTTCCATTTGTGACAAAAACAATACAAAGGGATTTAAAACCCAAAATTATATACTTGACCTCAGAAACATTTTAACACAGTAAGCAATTAAGTCAAAATCTAATGGCAAGGAAAACAACCAGCAATTTAGAGCAAGCAAATGTTAAAGTCTCAAGAAAAAGGTTATATAATTTCGCTAAGCATACACGACTATATATCGATGAAGCTAAGGTAGGAAATAAAAACATTTTTTCATATCAATAGTAATCAAAGCGTTTTGAGGACAATAATAAAGCAACACAACAACTAATCTTCATTTTACTTCCACAAAAACAGCAGTTGCGTAACCTAAAATTTACAAAAACAGATACGAGAATTCGGCTTTGACAAAAATCGAGTTGATAATCTTAATGCTGAATGCAACCACTCAAGGCAGAAAGCAACAACTATATAGCATACATTTTCAACCGAAATAGAGACGATAGTAGTATGTGAAATCACATATGGACTTGTGACCTTGACGAAATGAAAGAATCACATTGACATGGAAGATAATCTTCAGCAGAGCGATACAGTAGAACTCTTTCAAAACTTTCTTAACTTTAAGAAGACATTCTATCACTCCCATTAATCATATCGAATCTAAACAGATGAATAACGACACTTAACAGATAACAACTCCAACATACACACCATGTAATATCGATTCACTAATATCAAACCATCCAACCACACACAACCAGATTCTCACCCTCAAACCATCACATCGAAACCAAGAAGAGAAGGAAATTATACGGAAGGGGTGTTTACCTGTCGAGGAGCAGCGACGCAGGGACGAGCGAGCAGACGGGACGAACTTCCACCACTAAGACGTCTCGAAAGAAGCTACAGTCATGCGTACTAGAACAGAAAGTGGTTCTCCGATTTTGTTTCAACTCCTTGGTTTATCTCTACCTATTGTGTTTCTGAAAAACGTCGAAAGAAAAAAAAGAACTCTTCTCCAAAACAGAACAGAAGAAGAACAACAGAGCAGCCAAGAGATGTTTCTCAAAAAAAAAAAAAAAAAATTCCCAACCCAACCGTCCTTCTACAACAAAACAGAAAAGAAACAGAATACTCTCTCGAATTTTATCTCAACCCTTTGCGATGGAACTCAAAAAAAATTCCCAGAAAAATCGTCCAACAACAGCCACAAAAGGAAACAGAATATTTTCCAAATTTTGTTTCAACCAAAAATTGCTAACCCTCTGAAAATTTCTCAAACCAAAAATGTCCAACCAAATTTCTTTGCCAAATTTTCAACCCAAAATCGCTCTCTGAAATTTTTTCAACCAAGAAGTTGCTAACCCCCATTCAGTCTAGGGTGGGGGGTTTATATAGAGATGACGAAAACTAGGGTTTCCCCTTTGGAGGGCGGGAAAACGAATTCAAAATTTGAAATCTCTTTCCCTAAACAGAGCAACATCTTTTTCCCGAAATTCAACCCCATTCCGAAAACGGAAGGGGAGAATGGACGCTCTCGATCAAACTCTTGTCCCATAGACACCACGTGGCATCATCTCGCCATCTCAAGGACGAGCACGCGAGCCTGCCACAGCCCCAAAAGCATTGTACACGGTACGATGGGTTGAAAAAAAAAGAGACGTTGGGGGAGAGAGAGCGTGGGGAGACGCGGGGGAGGAGAAAGAGATGGGTCTGCGCGTTGTCACTTGCGCGTCTGGGGAGTTTCCGTTTCTCTGTCTTTTCTGGCTTTTGTCTGTTGTTCTGGGAATCGCTGGGGAGAGAAAGGGGAAGAAGGGGTCGCGTGGGAGAGAGGATGAGAGAGAGGAGGAGAGCGAAGGGGACGGGTCGCGTGTGAGAGGGGGATTTCCGTTTTGGGTTCTGCTCTTCGCTGCGTTTTCTGTTCTTTCTGGGAATTTTGTTTGGGGTCGTGTGAGGAAGAAGAAAAGGGAAAGGGAAAGGTGGGTTGGGTCGGGTCGGACGGGAATTGGGTCGAGGGGGGTTAAATGAAAAGGGTTTGGGTTGAAAGGGAGTGTGGGCTGCTAAAAGGGAAAAATAAAGGCCCAGTTCTGATGTTAAAAGAAAGGGCATGGGCCTATGAATTGGGCTTGAATTCGTGGGCTGCTGAAAGGGAATAAAATTGGTATTGGGTTGAAAAGAGTTGATTAAGATAGGGAAGGGAATTGGATTTAAATAGATAACTAATTAAAATGACGAATTTCGCATTAACCAATTAACGAGCTTTTTATTTAATAAGACAATTATTAAAAATCGTAAAAAAGCGATTCAAACGTATAATTATAATTTAAATTAACTAGTTTAATAAAACCTATAAATGTATATTTTGATGATTTTGGAATAATCATAAGATATACTACTTATATACATAATTATGTAAAAAAAAATATATTATCGAAAATTATGTCTAAGCGTATTCGAAGTAACATAAAATTCATACATTATATATATATTTTAATATATATATATATATATATATATATATATATATTTTTAATTTTCTTTTTAATTTTCGCAAGATTTATAAAAACTAATTAACTTAAATAATTTGAAAAACTCTCGTAGCTCGATAATTAATTTATACCAACGTGGGTCAAAATTGGGTGTCAACAGAGAGACGAATGGGCACCTTTTTGCTACGTTTACATTTTCATGATTGTTTCGTTAACGTCAGTTTAATTTCTTTCTCTCCTAGGCCCTAACTAGTTAATAATGTTTGGTAATGGCTTGAAATGTTGTTACTAATTATTGTATTAATAAATGCAGGGTTGTGACGCTTCAATTCTTCTTGATCAAACGACTATTATTGATAGTGAAAAGACTGTTCATGGTAATAACAATTCTGCTAGAGAATTTGAGGTGATCGATAGAATTAAAACGGAGGTTGATAAAGTTTGTGGTCGTCCAGTTGTGTCTTGTGCACAGCTACATGGAAGTAGAACTAGGAAAAAGGGATTCAACTACAAGCAAGTAGTACCACTGCCAATAATAACATTCCAACACTGTTGATGGACTTACTTGCACTTATTGACAACTTTAAGAAGGAAGGTTTGGATGAGAAAGATGCTTGGTTTATAAACAAATAAATAAGGAGTAACGTAATTTTTACATATAGCAAAAATAAAAATTATATTCGTATGTTATATCTATAGTTTGTATAATTGCGCTCCATAGCAAACATAAATATGTGTATTTCGCTATACATATACGAAAAAACAATTTTATAATTTGCTAAGAGCAGTTATATAATTCGTTAACATATACAAAAGAAAGCAGTTGTATAATCTGTTTCAGTATTCGTATACAAAAGATCAATTGTATAATATGTATTTGTATAAAGCGAGAATAAGAGAAAGACAAAAAAAAATTGGACATGGAAAGATTGAATTAGTATAATCATAAGTATATCACATTTTTGATATATTATCATTTTAGTATGACAAATATCATATATTTTTTGGTCCATATGTATGAACTTTGTGCGAAATATATATGATATATGTATTGAACATGTCTTCATGTTATGTCCAACTTGACGACATCTACTGCAACTAACCTTTGACTTTTGAATTTCACATCAGCAAACTCCTTCCAATGTTCAATATGCGGTTTTCTAACTGATCTACTTGGACCGGGTGACATCAATTTAGCCTCTGAAATATAATTGGGTATATCCCACATACTCTCACATGTGCACCTCTGAAATTCTTCAGGCTATAAAAGGCAGAACAAAAATATGCTTCATGCAGTTTTCTGTATTTAAGAACTGCAATTACATGATCACATGGTATCTCATAATGGTGAAATCTCCCGCAACTACACACCTTGTGTTTAAATTTACTGTGTACTTCTTTGGTCCTTCAACAACAGCATTCATATCAACCGTCGATGGTATCACCAAACATGAAAATCAATGCTCATTAAAAATAGTTCCAAAAGAATATGCCATTAAAAAATAAAATAAAAATTTTTAATACCAAAATAATAAACATTTCATACTATAAATGTCAAAAAAATAATTTAAACATTGCATTACAAATCAGAAATAGACAAACAAACTAGAATTTCATATTTCATACCATATTATTATGCAATTCAGACAACTAATATCATGTTGACCAATTTTATACAATTTTTTTCACCAACAATTCCATTAATATTACACATATCCACAAATAACAAAAAAAAATATCAACAAAAAAATAAATATCGTACAATCTTACAACACTTTTAATACAATGAATTTGAAATACAAAATAACACTCTGTAATATCAATTTGTTTTATATTTTCAGAAAATAACTTTTGCTCATATTTTCAATTTAATAAACGTATATAATGTGACAGGTTATTGGTCTAAAAAATCGTATATAGCATTTTTTTATTGTATATAACATTTTTTATAGTAATATATACCTATCAAAAATGTGTTGTTAAACAAAAACATCACCAACTTTATTATTAAAAGAGATTACTAAAAACAAATCAGAAAACTATAATAAACACCAACATGACGGATCCCATCTTCCACCATGTTTAATTAATATTGATAAGTTATTGTCCATCACAATTTTTTCACAACAAAAAAAATTTGATCTGTAAAAAAAATGGGAGTAAAAATTCGACAAACACCATTAGAGAGTGAGAAACGTGATATAGAAAAAAAATAGAAAAAAAATCATGTTTTAATTTGATTTAAACTAATTTGAGCATTTTAAGGTAACTTAATAATTTAAATCTTTTTTGAATTTCATAATATGTGCTAATTTGTTAATTATCAATTATTAGTTAACATTAATTCAAATAACACAATTCGTGCTACTTACCAATTAATACATAAACGTTTTATTTTCTTTTTATTTTATTTAAAAAATAAATGTTTTCAATATTTTAAATCAACTTTTTTTTCCTAATAATATGTTATAACTTGAGATATTAAATGTCATATATTGAAACTCAAAATCTAATGCTATAGCTTGAAAATATTACTATAAAAAATGCTATATGCAAAATTTACACATAATTTTATCTAAAGCTTAAAAAATTCCTTTTGTTGCGGAGATAATTTTGCCACATTATAACCAAGTTCAATTAATACAAATTACATCACTTTCATTCTACAAAATCAGTATAAACAAATTAAAAGAGACATAAAAATGTATTGTTCAAACGTAGTTGTTGATCTACTGCCACATATCTTCTCTTCATCAATATTTTGTTTAAAAGATTTTTCGGTGATACACGTTATATATGGCCATGGACTAGTAATTGATTAATATATATAGAATTAACGTACCATATAATTAATGATTAATGAATGAGCCAATAAATAAATTAGACCAATGGCATTTATCCACTCTATTCTTTAATGAACAAATCAAGGCTATTATCATTATAACTAAATTATTTGCATATCGGTTACGTTTTAAGTCCACGTTGTTATTCGTCTTTCTACATTTCGATATTTTTCTGAATTTAAAGAGGATACTTTAACAAAAAAAAGGGTCAGAAATGTCCTTATATTATGTGAATTTGAATAATAATAATATCTTAGTTAACAGTTTTCTTAAATGTTGTTATAGTCGATAATTTGATTTGAAATACCCTTAGTGCAAATAGTTTGGTTTTAAAATATCAATATTATTAATTAATGGATCAAGCTATTAACAGCAAGACCATTATTAGACCAAACTATCAACTAAGTACATTCTTCTTCAATTTTGGAAATATTTATTTAAATGCTATATCATATATATAGTTGATGAGTAATTAAGTCGTAGTTAGTACTGTTTATTTGCCAAGTCAATATTGATATTTGATAGTCTTTTAATTATAATACCTACGACCCACTCCAAGTTGCAATATGATTATCAATTTCTCAGTCTGAACATTTCGTGCATGTAATATTTCAACATACTAGAAAATTAAAAATAGTCTTTTTAGAAATTGTCAAAACTGTGGCTCATTCTTATGAAAGTTGCTAAACCTAGAACCATTGTCGTGTTACTATTGTCAACATTATTTTTTACCTATAAATACAGCCTCCATTTTATTCTCATCATCACAAAATCATAAACATAACAAACAAGTGTATATACAACTTCATAGAGTCTCTATATAGTAATTATACAAAAAATGGCTTCAACTAGCTTCCTGCTTCTTCATGTGTTAGTCATGTTTTCGCTAGCAAATATAGTTTTTTCGGATTTGTCAGATGATTTCTATGATGATATTTGTCCCCAAGCTTTACCAACCATTAAACGGGTTGTTGAGGATGCAATCAGCCAAGAAAGGCGAATGGGTGCCTCTTTGCTACGATTACATTTTCATGATTGTTTCGTTAACGTCAGTTTAATTTCTTTCTCTCCTAGCTAGTTAACAATGTTTGGTTATTGCTTGAGATGTTGTTACTGATTATTATAATGATAAATGCAGGGTTGTGACGCTTCAATTCTTCTTGATCAAACATCTACTATTGACAGTGAAAAGACCGCTCGTGCTAATAACAATTCTGCAAGAGGATTTGAGGTGATTGATAGAATTAAGTCAGAAGTTGATAAAGTTTGTGGACGTCCAGTTATATCTTGTGCAGACATCTTGGCTGTTGCAGCTCGTGACTCCGTTGTTGCTGTGCGTATTACTCCTTTTTCCCCCTAACATATAGAAGCTAAAGTTAGTTTAGTGTATAATTGAACTGATAAGTATTTTGTTACATTGACACAGTTACATGGACCAACATGGGAAGTGGAACTAGGAAGAAGGGATTCGACTACAGCAAGTAGAACTACTGCCAATAATGACATTCCAACACCGTTGATGGACTTACCTGCACTTATTGACAATTTTAAGAAGCAAGGTTTGGATGAGGAAGACCTCGTGGCTCTCTCCGGTGGCCACACACTAGGGTTTGCTCAGTGTTTCACCTTCAGGAATCGCATCTATAATGAGACTAACAACATCGACTCTACCTTTGCAAGTCAACGTCAAGCAAATTGTCCGCGAAGTGGTGGTGATTCCAATCTTGCTTCCCTAGATCCTACATCTGCTCTTTTCGACTCAAAATATTTTAGTAACTTGGTGTCCAAGAAAGGGCTTTTGCATTCTGATCAAGCACTCTTTAGCGGAGGAGAGACTGATGAGCTTGTTAAAACCTATAGTACGAACTTAAGAACTTTTTCAAAAGATTTTGCTAAGTCTATGATTAAAATGGGTAATATCAAGCCGCTGACCGGAAATGAAGGCCAAATTCGTATCGATTGCAGGAGGGTGAACTAATGTTGCTAATGAAATCAAGCTGTGTGTTTCAATAATTTGATTATTTTCAATTTTAATTGTGATTTTTATTCATTTTGTAACCGTTGTTGTTTTTTTTACCTACAAAAATAAGTTTATTGTGAACAGAGAGTTGTATGGTGATTTGTTTTTTTCGAAGAAATTGGATTATGCAGTTCTAAGCTGTCCAGAAATTAAATTGATTTTCCTCAAAGTTGTTTGACTAGCATATTATGAAATTAATTGCATCAGTCGTCCCTATGTAACGTACACACTAGAAAAAGATTTTTAAAATCATTTAGACTAAAAAATCATTTAAAATAAATCAATTTAAACAAATTCTTAAAATTTCAATTTACACCACATACATGTCTAGGACTTATTTTTAACTTTGTACTCAATCTGACACCACAACATTAACAAGTATTTAGAGAAGATACTTAGCAATGAAAATGTATTTTTATTTGTTATATTTGGATTTAACATGATCCTTGAAAAAATTGCGATTGACATTACTATTTTACCATACTAAATTAATTAATTGATATTTAATATTAGATCTTCAAAAATAATTTAAGAAAAATAAGTAATTAATGTCGAATTAAAATAGAGAAAAATAATTGATATTTCTTACTATTAGGTTAAGTTATGAACAAATTTGAGTTTGGTAGAAGTTAATATACACTTATTGGTCCAAACCAAAACACATGAATTAGGCCAAACAAAATGACACAATTTTTAACAGGAAAAAAACGTTATACACATCAAAAGTAGGTTTTTTGAATTACATCTCTCAATTATTATGCTACACAAATCCCAATTCCGATCCACTAAAGAAGAGAAGATAAGTGAAAATAAAAAGTTCTTTTTTTTAGTGAATGGAAATGCATTTATTTACAAGGTTACGTAGAGCAATTTTTAATCTTCCTACTGAGATATACTAAATATTCTCTTCGTTTATTTTTACTTGCATTTTAACTAAATGGACCGCACCATTTAGTTAGTTAATATATAGATGGCCAAAATAATGACTCATCCAAAGTATTAATTCATAAGATGGTCTACCTAAAAATGGGCTAGCTAGCTAAACATGGGTTAGGTTATAACCATTCAATTATTTAACACAACTTTTAATAAATAGATATTTTGGAATATTAGTAGATATTCTTAACCAGTCTTAAAAGCAAAGTTGGAGGGGTAAATGATTTTAACACTTAATTAAATGGATAAGACAAATTTATTTAGTCAATCGTCATTTAAATTTGTCAATATGCATATTTATATGAAGTTCTAACATACCAACCGGATTACCATTTTCCTTTTTTATTTCGTATCAAAATATAATAAAAAGTTATTCGACTCCTTTTTTTTTTCAATTAACCAAACAATTTCTGAAAGCCTTCCTTATTTTTATTTCGTGCGATAGAATTGAATTAAGATTTATCCTTAGCATGTCTTGGTTACAAATAGTGAGAACAAAATCATTCTCCAAAGAAGCACCATCGATACAAACTATCACTCACTACAACAAAAACAATTTTTAGGCTTTAGCGGCATTAAATATTGACACTAATAAAGAGTGCTAAAGTTTTTACCGGTATTTGTTAAGTGTCGTTAGAACCAGTATCGCTTAAGGCTTTAGGGACATATACAAAGAGTGACTATTGCCGCTAAAAAACATATTTAGCGGCAATTAAGAATTAAATGCCGCTAATGGTCATTTTTGTTGTAGTAACTAAAGCACATGGTTGGATATAATATGTAAAAAATGAAATCGTCAATTAAGAATTAAATGCCGCTAATGATCACTTTTGTTGTAGTGACTAAAGCACATGGTTGGATATAATATGTAAAAAATGAAATCGTCAATTAAGAATTAAATGTCGCTAATGGTCATTTTTGTTGTAGTGACCAAAGCACATGGTTGGATATAATATGTAAAAAATGAAATCGTGAATAAGACGTTGAATTAAAGATAAAATTAGTACATAAACATTTAAAGTTGGCTCAAAGTTTCATTTAGTCAAGATTAGATTGTAGAACAACCAACTAGGGGTGTACATGATCGGGTTGGTTCGGGTTTTTCGAATATCAAACCAAACTATTTGTGTCGGGTTTTTGAATTGATAAACCAAACCAAACCAATAAAACTTGGATGTTTCAACTTCGGATTTTTTCGGGTTTTTCGGATTTTTGGATTTTTCGATAAAGTATTCATAAAAACATATAATTTAGTTGTATTTCAAATATTTCGTTAGTTCTACCAAAATGCAACTATCTAAGTTATTTATCAAGAAAATAACAAAAAATATGATTTAATTAATGACACTAAAATATCCAAAAAAAAAAAATCGGGTAAAACAAATGTTGCAAATTAATAAGTCATAATGAAATTGATCATACAACTACTAAATCATGCTAAAATAAGTGTAAGTATTAGTTACATGACTAAATATTAAAAGGAAGTAAAATTAGATCATGTATTTTAATTGTATAAATCTATGTAAAACTAAAAAACAAATATTCAATATTATTGTCATTCTTGTGATTTATCAGATAATGAATCATCGATTCTAAGTTATTCTCTAGCGATTAAAATTTTAATATTATAGGTTTAAAACTATATATATATA
>NC_028646.1:75587723-75612779 GCF_001406875.1 Solanum pennellii | reverse complement strand
AAAAAAAAATGTATGTTGCCTAAGTGTTGAGTACCTTTTGGGCTTTTATATAGTGGGAGAATTAGTTGGCAGTTGGGTATTAAATTCAATCCTTTTTTTTTCTTTGGTACATAATTACATAAATAGGGTTTTGTTCTATACCTTTTTTTAATACTAACCGTTAGTATTAAGTAATTACATAGAGTTATAATAATCAAATTTAAAGTTTCAGAGTATCAATAATAAAACTTGTTTAATAAAATACACTTTTATAATAAAATATTTTTTATGGAGTGTATCATCTCAACAAAAATCAAATACTATGAAGCGGAGAGGGTATCGCCGTTATGATTAGAAAATAACATTCAGCAAAAATGGTACAAATATTTTGATAATGTATAAGCGTTTCTAGAGACATCTATAATTTTGTGATTTATCAGATAATGAATCATCGATTCTAAGTTATCTCTAGCGATTAAAATTTTAATATTATAGGTTTAAAATTATATATATATAAATATATATATATATATAATCGATTAAAATGTTAAAAGTGCTACCAATTATCGCTCAGAGAAGTTTGTTATCTAATTTTAGAAAGAAAACTAAAACAACATAAATATATCATTCAAATTTCTACCCTCGCGTTGAGAGATGCACCCGATGCATACGGTACAACCATCAACATGCACAAAACCACAAAGCATGCAATTTTCCCACCCATTTTTTTAAAAAAAATTCTTAGAAGAGAATTGTATATTTAGAGAAAAAAAATGTATGTTGCCCAAGTGTTGAGTACCTTCTGGGCTTTTATAGAGTGGGAGAATTAATTGGCAGTTGGGTTATTAAATTCAATCCTTTTTTCTTCTCTTTCGTACATAATTACATAAATATACTCCCTCCGTTTCATTTTGCTTTTAACACTTATATTTAAAAAAACGTAAGATTTTATTTTTTACCAAGAGGGTTTTGTTTCTTTTAAAAAAATAACTAACCTTATTAAGTATCAAATAACTCCATAAAGTTATATAGTCAAATTTAAATATTATTGAATATGTGTGCATAGGGGCCTAGGGAGATATCGGTGAAGATGAGGTGTGTTGGAAGACATGGATGTTAAGAAGTTTGATGACGTAAGCTTTACAGAAAATTAGTGAGCTAGCTTTTGAGGTTAAGTAAGACCCAGATATCATATCCCAACATGGTATTCTAAGATCGAATCTCATCGTCATTTATATCAAAAAAAAAATTTCAAGTTTGACCTGAAAAATAAAACCAGACCTTCATGTGAGGAAGCATGTCGAGAATATAATTATAATAATAAAAATGTATTTTGTGTAGCAACTTAAACTTTTATATCCTTGAGACCAGGGACGGATCCAGAATTTCCATTAAGGGGTTTAAAAAAAAAGAGTAGTGCCTAAGATAAGATCTTGGACCCTCAAGATTAGTTTTGAATCTTCCTCATTCACTAAACAAACCTTAAATTTACATTTAGGAGGTTTAAAATTGCTAAATAAACATAAAAAAATCCTTAAATATACCATATAATTTTTTACTGAGGATGCTCGGGTGAATTTCCTCGGCAACCTTTAGGTGCGCCCCTTCCTAGGACCTCCCAATTGCTTTATGATTTCAGATTGAAGTTGTTCTCATGGTGTCTTCCATATGGAAGAAAATATTTTTAAGAAAAATAAGTGAATTTCTTACTTATTCGAGAAATTATTCTTCTACAAATTTTTCTTATATATAATCTTGGCATATACTATAAGTTGTGTAGCCTGGGATACAGAGGTATCGATGAAGAAAAGATATGTTGAGGATATGGGAGGACAAAACTAATATTGAATTTAATGTTCGAAACTTGTTTTTCATACTTTTATTAGGAATATCATTTTCCTCATCTTTTTACTGAACTTGTTTTCAAAAAAAATATTTTCTAAGACTTTTGACTAATAAATAAATAAGAAAATTCGAAAATTAATTGATCTGTGCTTAATCTAATGATCAAACTTATTATGGCCCTGGCCTAAATTTGAGTTTGTTAATATTAGTTCGGTAGAAATTAATATAAGTATTGACCCAAACCAAAACACATGAATTAGGCCAAGATGACACATTTTAGCAGGAAAAAAACGTTTACACATCAAAAGTGGGTTATTTGAATTACATCTCCCAAGTAATATGCTACACAATTCTCAAATATCCCAACTCCCATTCACGAAAGAAGAATAGAGAAAAAAAAAACTTTACGAAAGAAAATTCATTAATTTTACCAGGTTACGTAAAGAAATTTTTAATTTTTCAGGAAAGACTTATTAAATACTCTTATTTGTTCACTTTTATTTGTTTAGTATTTTTAAAATAAATTAATTTTATTCGTCACTTTTGACATATCAAAGAAAGATATAAGATTTTTTTGTTAAGCTTTAATCAAAATGTTTTTTTCTTACATTCACACCGTTAGATGGGGATAAAGATCCGATCAAATATAATTAGGTCAAGTAATGTTCAATGTCTTTATAGATTCATGCTATGTGTGCTATATTATAATTTATAGTTGAAATCCATTTATATTATATACTCATCTTAATAATAAAAACAACAAAATTGTCAACTATTTTTATTTTGTGAGACGATCAAATAAATCAATATTAACACTATTCTTTTAGTTTCTTTCTCTCCGATATCGACTAGCACTATTATTTTTTCTCCGATTATTGCATTATTTCATTTTTGTTACTACTCTTTCTCCTATTTGTTGTGTACTACTTTGCATTTCGACTATCAAATGAATACATATTTTCAATTGATTGGTATGGTCTTCTCAAAAGGTATGAGCGGGTAAAAAGTTAGGAAGTTCACATATTTCCGTCAATCTTAATTTATTTATTTTTTGAAAATATTGGCTTGGGTACACTTAATTGATTTATTTGATCGTCTCACAAAATAAAAATAGTTGACAACTTTGTTGTTTTTATTATTAAGATGAGTATATAATTTAAATGGATCTCAACCATAAATCATAATATAGTACACATGACATGAGTCTACAAGGTCATTAAACATTACTTGACCTAATTATACTTGACCGGATCTTTATCCCTAAGGAAGGACTTTTGCACTTATCAAATACTGTTTAGTGGAGGAGAGACTGATGAGCTTGTTAAAATTTATAATACGAACCTAAGGACTTTTTTTAAATAAAAATTGTTGAGTCTATAATTAAAATGGGTAATATCAAGCCATCGACTAGAAATCAATATCAGATTCTTGTCGATTGCAGGGAGGTTAACTAATAAGCTCATGCTGATGAAGCTAGTGACTCAAGTATTTCAAGAACTTGATTATTTTTCAACTTTAGTTGTAATTTTTGTTCATTTGTAACGTCTGTTAAGTTATTTGTTTGGTAATTTATTTTAATGAACTTTGATCTTATTGATTTCATTTGCCAAGTGAATCGTGAGTTTTGTTTAAATGAAATGAATTTTTTTCATTTTCAATAAGTAGATAGATAATCTTCAAGTTATTTGATAAATAGATCGCAAAATTAATAATTAATATTATGATTGTTATATATTATATAGGTGCCAAAAAATCAAATAAACACATGCTTCAATTTACCATTGTGCTCCAAAATACAATAATCAGTGAATTTTATCCTTCCATTTTGAGGCTTAGGCCATGTCACTAATGTAGTCATATTTGTTGTCAATTTTATCAACTCTGCTTTGTTCAGCTTTTTTGTTCTCATGTTAAATTAGCCTATGACTTAATTAACACTTTCTCAATTCTTTTTCGTTTTTATTGAATTTGTAATGTTTTTATAAAAAAAAATAAAATTACCTATTACAATAGATAAAAAGATGCTATAAAATTTCTTTAGAGAAATTGTGTATATAATAACTTAAAAATTTATAAGTAATGAATCAATAATATAATATTGGTAAGTATTTCGCACAATTTATTTGCATGTTGTTTACGTTGACAGTTGCTGTGAGTGTATATAATAAAAAATTATTCAAAGGCTTAGCTACTCATCATGAAATGTATATGTTTCAAACATAATGTCATAGTTATATAATTAAAAATAATTTAATTTAAAAATTATTTAGCTTTAAAATTTTCTTTTTATCTTTAATTAATAAAACTTATAGTTGCATAAATGTGATTCGTTTTCGATCACAAGTTTCAAAAAAACTATGACAAACACAAAATGTCATGTAAACTAATAAGATAGATGGAATATGATTTATAACTAAGTCAAAATTGATATGCTGGTAGTCTAGACGTTACCTATATATATATATAGTAAGTTTGATTTTAATTATGATTAAACGAAAGACTCACTCAAACTTGCAACAATTCGTGCATGAATTGAAATAGTGTATCTTCTTAGAAAGTGTCAAAGTGTGGCTCATTCTTATGAGAGTTGCTAAACCTATAGCCATTGTCTACATTTCTCCAACCTATAAATACACATACATTTTACTCTGATCATCACATAAATTAAATCTGAAACAATACATACAAGTAAACAATACAAGAAAAAAATGGCTTCAAGTTATAGCTTGGTGTTTCTTCATCTGTTAGTCATGTTTTGCCTAGCAAACATTGCTTTTTCGGATTTGTCAGATGATTTCTACGATCATATTTGTCCCCAAGCTTTACCAACCATTAAATGCAATAAGGCAAGAGAGGCGAATGGGTGCCTCTTTGCTACGATTACATTTTCATGATTGTTTCGTTAACGTCAGTTTAATTTCTTTCTCTCCTAGCTATTTAGTTAATGTTTGGTACTTTAGTAATTGTTTGAGTTGCTGTTACCAATTATATATTGTAATAAATGCAGGGTTGTGACGCTTCCATTCTTCTTGATCAAACGGATACTATTGACAGTGAAAAAACTGCCCGTGCTAATAACAATTCTGCTAGAGGGTTTGAGGTGATTGATAGAATTAAATCAGAGGTTGATAGAGTTTGTGGACGTCCAGTTGTATCTTGTGCGGACATCTTGGCTGTTGCAGCTCGTGACTCTGTTGTTGCTGTGCGTATTACTCATTTTTTCACCTAATATATGTAAGCTAAAGTTAATTTAGTGTATAATTGAACTGATAAGTATTTTGTTACATTGACACAGTTACATGGACCAACATGGGAAGTTGAACTAGGAAGAAGGGATTCTACTACAGCAAGTAGAACCATTGCTGACAATGACATTCCAACACCGTTGATGGACTTACCTGCACTTATCGACAACTTTAAGAAGCAAGGTTTGGATGAGGAAGACCTCGTGGCTCTCTCTGGTGGCCACACACTAGGGTTTGCTCAGTGTTCCACCTTTAGGAATCGCATCTACAATGAAACTAAGAACATTGACTCCACCTTTGCAAGTCAACGTCAAGCAAATTGTCCGCGATTCCAATCTTGCTTCCCTTGATCCTACACCTGCTCTTTTCGACTCCAAATATTTTAGTAACTTGGTGTCCAAGAAAGGGCTATTGCATTCTGATCAAGCACTGTTTAGCGGTGGAGAGACAGATGAGCTTGTCAAAACCTATAGTACAAACCTAAGGACTTTTTCGAAAGATTTTGCTCAGTCTATGATTAAGATGGGCAATATCAAGCCGTTGACCGGGAATCAAGGCCAGATTCGTGTCGATTACAGGAAGGTGAACTAATTAGCAATGAAAATGATGCTGATAAAACCAAGTTTTTCAATTGTATTGTGATTTGTATTCATTTGTAAAGTTTATTGGTTGGTAATTTATTTTCCCTTTCGTTATTCTTTTGAGTGAATTAATTCTCTTTCGTTGTCAATAAGTTAATTGATTATCTTCCGTGTTGTTTGATATGTACATAGATAAAAAAAATTAGTAGCATAGATTAACTCTAACGTACAAAACAGAAAAGAAATAAAAAATTAAAACATTAATTATGTTTGTGTTTAGTTCCATTTAACTTCTTCTCTAGTGTATATTTTTAAAATTAACTCCAGCCACCGAGGAACAAGTCCTGTTTTGTTGCGGGTTGACATGGTCCCCTATCTTGTCGAAAATTATTTTTTATACGCATACATATTAAATCTTGATAATCTGGGTTATGGTTGAATCTGCGTATGGTAAATATAATACCTCGCATAGAATAGGCGATTTACGTGGTAATAAAGTAGAAACATGAAATTATGTCACGCAGAGCGAGTTAGAATATTGGTCGATTTGTCATGCCCCGTTTGTCATCCCTAGTAGAGAAATCCACTAGATGAAAAAAAAACATGGATTATAAGACTCATAATGGACTAAAGTTTTCAACTGATAATGTTTTGTCTGTTTACAATTAAACAAGTTTAGAACTTCAGCATGAAATACAAATTATCGAAAATATACCAATGATTGAATAATGACTAAAGCTTATTTTTCACAAAAAGGCCCATTAGCTCAGTTGGTTAGAGCGTCGTGCTAATAACGCGAAGGTCGCAGGTTCGAGACCTGCATGGGCCATTATTTTATTTTATTTTTGTATATTAACGCTAAATTGCAAAATTAAAGTGTATATCAAGCCTTTTTCTTATATATAGGTAAAGTGTATATCAAGCCTTTTTCTCATATATATATATATATATACACACACACCTGCATTGGTCATTATTTCAATTTTTTTTATATCAGCTCTAAATTGCAAAATTAAAGTGTATACAAAGCCTTTTTCTCATATATATAGGTAAAGTGTATATCAAGCCTTTTTCTCACACACACACACACACACACACACACACACACACACACATATATATATATATATATATATATATATATACACACCTGCATTGGTCATTATTTCAATTTTTTTTATATCAACTCTAAATTTGCAAAGTTAAAGTGTACACATTTTAATTTGCAACAATCATAATTTTTTGTAAATTCAAAAAAATCACGTGGACTGATAGGAAAAATAAGTATATCATTATGCATTAATGTAATCTTTCTCATAATGATCGACATAAAATTCCTACAAATCCCTTGACAGATAAAAAATTATTTCTTACTAATCAAATTAATGAAGTTTTAGTCTTTAGGAGAGCACTTCTTAGCTAGATACAATCGTAAGGATCGATGACTCAGAAACGCTTAACCTCTTATTATCAATAAGATATGCCGAAGGACGTGATTAGACGTTTAACCCCCTCGATATCGAGAAACTCGGTGATCTCAAAGCAACCAATCGATTGTTGGGTTTTATTTGTTCTGATTTCTTAATTACCATAAATATGTTTTTCTTTTACGATTTTTCTCGTATGAAAGAGTTGAGAACTCTATAAATAGAGAAATGTTCTTTCTGACTTAATTAGCATTCACAATGTAGTCTTAAGGGCTTTGAGAGTTTTGATTAGGGGAGAGAATTTATGGGTCACAAGCTTGTACGTTCTCACTTGTGTGAACCTCCCATGTATTTCGAGTGAATTGGTTGGGGTTGTTTCTCTCTGTATTTTGTACTCTCGTATTTATAGTGGATTGCTCATCTCCTTTGTGAACGTAGGTTGATTGACCGAACCACATTAAACATTTGTGTCTTTTGATATATTTCTCGTTTATCTTCTTACTCATGATCTTTCGAGGTTTGCTTTGCTAGCTTTCGCATTACACCTGCTTCTTTCGATCCTAACAACGACTTGTAAATGCTATTAATTAGATTTAACATAATAATATATTTAAAATAAATAGCTAATAAGTTAAATCGATAAACACATTTATAATATCGAACCATCGGTAAGCATCATATATATTTATAATTTTTTAAAAGAATGTCTAATTTAAGACAAAACTATGGCTGTCGGTGGGAATCTTTCAACGTCACGTTTCAATAAAAGTTTGGATTAACAAACATAGCAATTTTTCTATGACTTTTTGGGGATTATGTTTCCTGAAACTTACAAGCATGATCACAATATTAAATTTTGTGAACCATTTTATTCGAATATTAATTGTTAAAGAACAAATACTTTTTATTAATTTAATACTGAGCACACCTTCTTATTAACGGCGTCTCATTTTTATTAATAATTGGAACAGATATATATATATTAGATTAATATTATATAAATATTTGTCGATAATTGATGGTGAGAGTTTTTACTAATTCATTACAATATTGAATTGTATTGTTACACCTAATTCAATGTTTTAAATTATTAAAGTCGTGACTTTTTTTCTAAAAAAAAAAAAAGAAGAAAATTAAGTGTTCTTTTAGTATGCAATAGAAACAGTATTAAATGACAGGGAGAAATGTGACGTTTATGACCAAAAAAAACGACGTTTATTACGCAGTTAAGCTTCTAAAAAAAGGGTGTTTATCATATTTTAGATGAATTTTATATTTTATATTTAAATAAGAGAAAAAAATAAAAATATTATAAGAATGAGTTAAAAGTCAAATATTGAACGTCTTTTAAATTAGAATTTAAGATATTAAATTTGTACAAATTTCGAACAACATTCATAATATATGTTAACAGTTAAATCAAGACTCTTATTAAAAAAAATATTTTTAAAAAATAGAAAAATGTTCTCTCCGTGAAAATAATTAATTATCAGGTTTAATTTTTTTTCACGTCTACTAATTAATTGTCAGGTTTAATTTTTTTCACGTCTATTAAGAAAATAATAAGTCTCAAAATATAATATTATGCATACTTCCTTAATGCTAAAGTATAGTTAGAAACAATGGTCAACTTTAGCTTGATGAATTTATAATGTCATAATTATTTTAGTATAATCTTTTTAAGCTAAAATGACATTTTATATGGATTTTATTTTTCTCATCCTCCACATACCTCATTTTCACTTTCATCCGATATTTTCACCGCTCCACATGCTCACAACCATAGTATGTTTATATTTTGAGGATAATCGTGTTTATTTATATATCCAAGTATAGTCACTTAAAATTTATTAAATATAGATTTATAAAGTTGTTTGGATTATATTAAATTAATGAATATATTAGTCCAAATAAATATTATAGATTAGTATAATTGATTTAATTATTTAAATTCAATAAATATAAATATAATTAAAGTCCGCTCCATAAAGCTCATATGATATTTCACTTAAATCTGATTGGCCGAAGGGAGTCCTGATCCAATCGCAATTCCTCTATCCTAAAATTATAAATAGGGGTCTCATAATTCAGAAAAAAAGAATCGAGAATTTTAACAAGAAGTTATAGAAAGCTCGTGGATCAAAAACTGCAGATTTCTCTACAAGTTCAAGAATTCAAGCATTCAAGAATAATCAAGATCAAGAACGATAAAGATCAAGAACTATCAAGATCAAGACCGTCGGTTCAAGATCAAGCTCCAAGCCATTGAATTCAACTAGAAGTCAAGATCAAGATCAAGTCCAAGTCCAAGATCAAGATCAAGATAGAGATCAAGATCAAGTCCAAGTCCAAGTAAGTCCAAGATCAAGATCAAGATAGAGATCAAGATAAATCCCAAGTTCAAGATCAAGCTTTAAATCCTTTGAATTTATATTTGAAAAGGCGAATTCAGAGGAATCATAGAGATTGTAACACTCGCACTTGAAATAATAAATCGATTGTTGCAATAATCTTCCATTCTTGATTATTGTTTTCTCGACGCGAATTTTATTGTCTACAAATTCTGGCACGCCTAATGGGTAATCTTTGCCTCTCATCTCAACTTTTCAAGCATCCAACAATATCAAAATGTCTTTCACCATAGAAGAACAACTAGCAAGTTTAACCAAAGCAATTGAAGGCCTGACAAAGTTCGCACACTAACAAGCTGCTAAACTTTCCAAGCTAACAAATAAGATGGATAACAAGATTGAAAAAAGATCAAGTCAATCACATCTGAAGCTTTCTAAAATTCAAGACGAAGGAGAGTCTTGCGTCAAGCAAACAAAGATCAAAGAGATTCATATCTCAGCTGAAGGTTTGATTCCAATTGATCAATTAAAGAACTTTATTTTAGAGGCTATTGAAGACAAATCTGAGTCTTCATTTAAATGTTCTGCAATATATGTGTTTTATCGGAAAAAAAAAAATTTTCGAAAAGAGTTCGTTTGTTTTTAAGGGTATTTTTGACTTTTAGGAGTCGCCACTTAATTTTTTAAGGAAAATTAAGAAAACTCATTTCCAAAACAACTTAAACAGAAAAATTGTTTTGAAAACATTTTTTAGGGGGTTCGGGATTCTTATTAGTGTCTTAGGAAGGTGTAAGGCACCTAAGACGCTCCGCTTAATACGGTTTTCCGGCGATTAACAATTTGACTATTTTATTTTAACTCTTGCGAATCTTTAAGTTATTTTGAACTTATCACAATATTACCTTAGGCGAATTTTCAAGCTTTGAAATACTTATTGTTTATCTTGCCGATTTGCAAATCTGTTTCGAAGTCGAACTTAAAGTTTTTATCTAGATAGATTGACAAGTTTGAAAACATTTATCGCTTTAAGATTCCGTTTTGATTTTAAGTTTTGATAAAATAGATAGGCGTTTGGAGGGGTTTGGATTCTTCTAATCCTAAGCTAACGACATTTAAAACACGTAAACAACCAATAAAAAGAGAGAGAGAGAGAGAGAGAGAGAGAGAGAGAGACTTTTGGGTCCAAACTCGGGTTCTGTTCGCCTTGACCGAGTTTTGGACCCACCTGTTTTTGGGTATTTAACCCATTAACCTGTCCTAATCTAAACATACAAAATAAATTTCAAGAAAATAAAACAACAAGGGCTTATGCCCATTACAAAATAAAATACAAAAATATAAAAATAAAGTATATAAAAAAACGCCTTCTAATCCTCTTCTTCGAATTTCTTCAATCTCCGCTACGCTTGATGGGTTGACTTAAAAGGGAATTATGAGTCTTCACGACTCTCCGTTAGTGAAAAGGAGCGTGAGCTCATGATGGAACTCGAACGGATTTACATGCAAAACGATGAAGAGATTAGTATTTGCCAAACAAGGAGACAACCAATTAAGGAGAGCTATTAATGTCCAAAATGTGACATTCCCGATACTTAGCCATGAAATAAAATAACAACACACCAAGGAAAGACAATATTCAAGAAACACATATTATCTAAATCTGGAAAGAGACTTAATAATTAATTCCCATATGCGAATTAAATTGAATTATTACTAGAAATCCAACGGATGACAGAAAACATAATAAGCCATATTCATGAGTAAAAAAAAATTCCAACTTTTATACCAAAATCTGGTCCACAATTTATGGCGGCATATCCCAAGCAAAAACAAACTTAGAGGCTGCTCAAGAAAATAAAATAAAATAAATGACACAATGCACTAAACCCATTTTGTTACAATTTAGAGTGAGAAAGTAAAGCTGCACTTAAAGAATTGTTAAGCTCAATTAATTATTTTAACAACACAAAAAATAGCCCCAACACAACGGTAACAATGGTAGCTTTTAAATAAACCAGACAAGTGAAGTAAAGTAGCGACTAACACGGAAGATGAAACGTATACATAAGGGCCTTACACCAGAAATAAAGCAAACCCAAATATATATGTATAAGCCAATGAGAAATCAGATAAGCAGAAGAATGTCATATGCACAGCATGTATGTGCCAGCCCCTGTTAGCCAAACGCTCTGCTCGTTGACACGACTATTTGACAGTAAACGCAATAGGGCTGGCTTCAAGCTTACACACCAATATAGGCACAGGTATACAGAACAAAAAAGGACGTATGGGGTGCATGCTCGTGGGATCATTTGAAGGAAGACGCAAGCATAGACAACCATATCTTGACTAGACAAAATGAGTATAAACTCGGCCTAAAAAAAAACATTTTAAATTCGATTTTACTATCATAAAACCCTTCGAAGGTAAGAAAGATATCCATCCACATTTGATACACATAAGGATGTTTGTTCGCAGATAATCGCAGCAATGTACAAATCAACGGAACTTGATGCTCATAACGTCAAGTTACAGCTACCACAACCACAACAAGCATGCCGCCTACAAACGGCCTGACAGAACCGAAACGCTAATGTTCAATCGAGTAAGATCACAGACGTTCAAAACGAGAGCCGAAACAGAATTTAAGCAGCGAAAACAGCAAACGACCAAAGCATGGCATTCGACGCTGGAAGCAAAACATGAGTGTGAGGGGACGTTACCTTCTTCGGAGCAGCGAACGGGAGTCGACGAGCGAGATAGCGAGCTTCCACCACGGACTTAGTATCTCGAACAGGCGTTTAAAGGAGGCTAGTATGGCCGGAACAAAGAAGACGATGTCACGATCGAAACTGAAGCGAAAACTCTGTGTCGAATATCTTCGGCTAACAGTTCTGAAAAGGGAAGCGGGAGACGCGCTTTCGATCCCAGGCTCGCAAAAACAGGAACGTTCGTCCCCTTTCGTAGTTTCAACTCACTCTCTTTTTTTTTCTTATATTCTCTTTGGCTTCTTGTATTCTGAAACAAACAGAGAAGAAGCCAAATATCTTCCAACCTAAACTTTCAAACAAAAAGAACTCCAAACTTAAACTTCTCGACAAAACTTCCAAACTCAGAAATCTCCAATCAAAAGAACTAACCCCTATGTTTTCCTACAGCGAACAAGAAAAGAACCAGAATATTTTCCATAATGATTTTTATATTCCTCGTGATAAACTCTCCAAAATTTTCCTCCTCCAAAATCTGAAGCAAAACCCCGTTTAAATAGGAAGAATAACTAGGGCTTTGAAGGGAGAGGCGGGAGGATTTCTTTCAGGCCCATTTCGAATTTGAAATTCGAATTCCCCCCTATCCGAAAGGAATATGCCACTTTGATGCCAAGATTCCCAACGGAATCGAGTTGAGGTGGAGGGTCGAGATGAGTCTGTGGTACTGGCTAGGCGACGTGTCTTCATCTCCCAACGGCAAGGACGAAAACGCGTTGCTTTGCTGCGTCAAAGGCTGCAGCTGCAGGCGCCCGTTGCTGCGTACAGAGTTTGTACGAGCGCGAAGGGAGAGAGAAGAGGAGAGAGGGACGCGTGAGGGAGAGACGCGGGATGCTGGCGTTTTCTGGGTTTGTCGCGTTTTGGGGAAGTTTTTTGGCGTCTTCTGTTTCTGGGAAAGGCGTGAGGAGCAGGGGAAGAGGAAGGGGAGGTGCGCGTGGGTTCTGGGAAAGGGGAAGAAGAAAGGGAGGAGTTGGGTCGGGTCGAGTGTGGTTGGGTCGGGGGGTTAAATGGGTTTGGGTCGGATGGGTATTTAAATGTTTTGGGCTGGGTTAGTGATTGGGAGAGGATGGGCTGCTGAAGAGGATTAGATTGGGTTGAGGGGGATGGATTTGGGCTGAAATTAAAAGTTGGGTTGAAGATTTAAAGGTGTTGGGTTGAATATACACAGTATATACCGGCTGTATACACACATATGTAAACATTATATCGTTATATTTTACAAAATTATAAAACTAATTAATTTAATTATTTGGAAAATTTAGGAAGCTCGATAATTAATTTATACCGACGTGGGTCAAAATTGGGTGTCAACAATATGCAAAGTCATATACACAAAGGATTGATAACTTGAAAATGTCTGAGGGTTATCAACCTCTTACGCTTCAACAATTTGATGGCAAAGGAAATCCCAAACAACATATAGCGCACTTTATTGAGACTTTCAATGCTGCTGGGACGTATGGTGATTATCTTGTTAAAGAGTTCGTTCGATCACTCAGAGAAAATATATTTGATTGGTACACAGATCTTGAATCTAATTCTATAGCTAGTTGGGAGCGATTAGAGCAAGAGTTCCTTAATCGTTTCTATAGCACTAGACGTGTCGTTAGTATGATGGAACTTACAAAGGCTCGTCAAGGTGAAGATGAGTTAGTTATTGACTTTATCAATCGCTGGAGAAATCTGAGCCTCAACTGCAAAGATCGCCTCAGTGAAATTTCTAGCATTGAAATGTGCATCCAAGATATGAATTGGGGTCTTCACTACATTTTGCAAGGATTAAAGCCCAATACATTCGAAGAGTTAGCAACTCATGCACATGACATGAAATTAAGCATGACTTTAAGAGAAGATCAACAATCTCATGTCTATGGACCTCATGAAGATGAAAATATAGAAGAACTCCAATATGGGGGAAGGTCTGCATCGAAGATGACTTTGAAGAGTCAATGCATATCTAGATGCCCCTTAACGTGTGAGCTTAAACTGCAAGTTACAATGCTCCTTGAAACACGAACTTAAATTGTATATCACTTAAATCTTCAAGTTGAAATGCTCCTTAAAACACGAGCTTAAACTGTATGTCACTTAAATCTTCAAGTTGAAATGCTCCTTAAAACACGAGCTTAAACTGTGTCACTTAAATCTTCAAGTTTGAGTTAAATCTTCAAGTTGAAATACTCCTTAAATACGAGCTTAAATTGTATGTCACTTAAATCTTCAAGTTAGAGTTAAATCTTCAAGTTGAAATGCTCATTGAAACACGAGCTTAAACTCATATCACTTAAATCTTAAAGTTTGAGTTAAATCTTCAAGTTGAAATGCTCCTTGAACCACAAACTTAAACTGTATGTCCCTAAATCTTCAAGTTTGAGTTAAATTATCGAGTTAAAATTGCTCCTTGAGACTCGAGCCTAAACTGTATATCATAAAACTCTTTAAATTTGAGCTAAATCTTCGAGTTGAAATACTCCTTAAGATACGATCCTAAACTGCATGTCACTCCTGGCCCGCAAGAGTATAAACTGTGTACGATACTACAGAAAAAACATCAATCACTCCTCCAGAATTACGCTGTGACTTGATCCTCTTCATCAAGGTACGTAGGCACTTAGAACCATATTCTAAGTTCAGTTGCATGAGTGTCAAAAAAATCAAATGTTCCTGGCCACTTGATCTGTTGTATGAGTTAAAGCTATGAGTAATCATTCATAAAACGTCAGACTTGCACGGAATGATGGTGACTCAGTGGGGGCAAACCCTTATGAATAAAATTGATTCAAGATGAAGTCTTCAAAATCTCCAAGTATCCAAGTTGAAGTCTTCGAATTCTTCAAGTCTAGTCTTTGAAAGATAAAATGTCTCGACAAGACTTGAATGAGGGGAATTTGTAGTCACTTAAAATTTATTAAATATAAATTTATAAAATTGTTTGGATTATATTAAATTAATGAATATATTAGTCCAAATAAATATTATGGATTAATATAATTGATTTAATTATTTAAATTCAATAAATATAAATTTAATTAAAGCCCGCTCCATAAAGCTCATATTATATTTCACTAAAATCCGATTGGCCGAAGGGATCAACACTTCTTTATTCTAAAACTGTAAATAAGGGTCTCATAATTCAGAAAAAGAAAACCAAGAATTTTAACAAGAACCTAGAGAAAGCTCGTGGATCAAAAGTTGCAGATTTCTCTACAAGTGCAAGAATTCAAGCATTCAAGTTTCAAGAACGATCAAGATCAAGACTGCCAGATTCAAGATCAAGCTCCAAGCCATTGAATTCAACTAGAAGTCAAGATCAAGATAAAATTCAAGTTCAAGTTCAAGATCAAGATGAATTTCAACATAAAGTTCAAGTCAAGATCAAGTCCAGGTCCAAGTTCAAGTTGAAGTTCAAGATAAATCCCAAGTTCAAGACCAAGTTTTAAAGCCCTTTGAATTATATTTGAAAAGACGAATTCAGAGGAATCATAGAGATTGTAACACTCGCACTTGAAATAATAAATCGATTGTTGCTATAATTTTTCGTTTTTGATTATTGTTTTCTCGAGGCGAATTTTATTGTCTACACCAAGAAATAAGTAAGTTTTATTTATATCGGACACATCCTAGGTAGAAAAGAGAAACTCGGCCTAATTAAAAAAAGTAGTATTTTTTTATCCAATTTACGTAACATTTTTTTTAATCGATCTCGAAAAGAATGACATATTTATATATTTAGTAATAATAATTTTACTTTGTAATACTCAGTTTACACTTAATTGAGATGGTTCATAGTCATATAAATATCTATCATTTATTTTAAACTACAAATTTCAAATATATTTTTTTTCTTTTTAAAATTTTAAATCAAATCAAACATCATCATTTAAACTGAGACGAAGAGAATATCTTCTTTTGGTGATGAAGCTAAAGTTTGATGGAAGACAATGTATGGGAGTTGGTACTAATAGGTGTAGAGCTGTCAAAATGGACTAGCCCAACCTAGCCCAAACGGGTTAGAGAGTTAAATGGATTGGGGCGGGCTGACCTTTTAGTTAAAGGGCCAATAAAATTGCGGTCCAACTCATCCCTAAGCGGGCCACGGGTTGGGACGGGTTGACACTTCAATCAAAAATTGAACAGTATTATTCTCTTAGAAAGAGTATCTAAGAGAATCGAACGTTGACGTCTATGAGCAGGACATCAATACATACAAATTTTCATTTATGAATCACACACTTCAGCGAATACTTACAGAAATACATTTATGAATCTCACTCTTCGGTTAATATATATATATATATATATATATATAATATTTTTAAATATTCATAGCCAACGGGCTGACTTCTGAGGTTAACGGGTTGGGCCTACGAGACAAGAGGGTCAATTGAGGCTGGGCTAAAAAGCCTCGTTTCTAGGTGAGCCAAAAAAAATTAGGCTCAACCCCAATTAATTCAAGGATTGGATTGAGTCGAGTATAAGGTGCCTTTTTCTTTCATTATCTCAAGACAACATAGCCAAAATTTCATCGTACTGATGGAGATTTATAATAGACTATTTATTATTTATGTATAAGAAGACGCAATATCTCACCTTCATTGCATAATTGTAGAAAAGTAATTAATTTTTTTTGCTACAAAAGTGAGTGGTGGTGAATATAAAGAATATTGCACCTCTTTTACACTTATGTACTTCTATACTTGATATACTTGCACATTTTTGGAATTCATAAGCAAAATTTGTGAAAGAAGTTAAGTTGACATTTTGGGAATATGATAGATTGTTTTTGTAATATTTCTAGAATAGTGTAGGATAATATCTAGGATAATTATCTTAAAAAATATCTCGATATCTAGAAGATAAAGTTTCACTAGAATTTTTATTGTAAAAGTATCTAGAAGAATTTCTAGAACCATCCATGAACAAGTATAAATTTGGGTGGTCTTGTACATTTGTAAGTAATCAAAATCAAATAGTCTTTTTCTATATTAAAGTTTCTTTATCCAAAGTACTCTTTCTCTCTTCTAGCTTCCTCTTTTTTAGTTGAATTTTCCAATCTTAGTTAACGATCTTGGGCTAACAGAAGGTTCCCCGATTATATTGTTCTTCTGCTATTCTCTACAAAATTAACATTAAGTTTTTGTTTGATTGTAAATTTTTGAAATAGGTACTACTTGTTATTGCAATGTTTAAATTTTTTGAAAAGACATTAAAAAGTAAATTGAAACTCTTTTTATGAGCAGATAATAGTATTATTTTTAGATGACAACAAATTTTTAAAAAGACATTAAAAGGAAAATTGAAACTTTTTTTATGAGCAGATAGTAGTATGATTTTTAGATGACAACAAATTTTATAGAGTAATGAAGAGGATTTAATTATTTGAATAATCATAATAATAAGAGAATACGAAGACGATAGAAATTATAAATATATGAATGAATATAATAATAGGTGCCTTTAAGTGAAAAAACATACTATTATTACTTTAAAAACCATCTCATTCCAATTTTTTTAGAATGATCTCACGTTAAAATACTTTCATTTCTGTCAAAATTTATCTTCAAATTTAATCTTTTTATATATATGTTGCCCCAAGCCATAACTTTAGTTGCTTTATAGTAAAGTCACCCTAGGTTTTAAAAAAAAGTGAAAATGAGGTATGTTGAAGGGTGGAAATTCAGAGGTAGAGACAGAATTTTTAATGAAGAGGTTCAATATCTGTAGAAATAAACACATGAAGTAGTCGAAGGGGGTTTGACATTTACTATATGTACATATAAAATTATTTTAATCATGTATAAATAATATAATTTTTTATCCGAACCCCCTTCCTACATGTAGCTCTGCCTCTGGATGGAACGATATAATTAATGTGAGATATGGCTAACTATAGTAAAAAAAAATTGTTAGTAACCTCCAACTAATCTATACCTTAATTAAGAGCTCCTAAAGTTGCTCTTTTTAGTTAGATGCTAAATACTACTATTGGTATTATTTAAGCATATGAAATTGAAATGTAAAAGTGATAAAAGAACAAAATGGAAATGAATGGGTGATACTGTCACGACCCAAAAATGGGCGTGATGGCACTCGTCTTATCCCACCAAGAAAAGTCAGCCTAAAACTCAACCATTACAATAAAGTGCAGAAGTAAAATATAACTAACTTAATAAAAACCCCAAAACCTGGTAGTCACGTGTACAAGCCTCTAAAGTATTACAATTGATTCAAAAGAAAACTCAAGTCTCAAATGAAGTTGTTTCTAGAATAGAACAAGATCATAATTAAGGAGATGAAAGTCTGCTGCGATGGAAACAGCTACCTGACAAATCTCCAAGAAGCCTCGGAAAAGAAGAGAATGACAAGTACAACAAAAATCCAGGCTCATAACCTACAAAAATTTGTAGAAGCAAGGGGTGAGTACCAAACCACACGGTACTCAGCAAGTAAACGTCTAAACACAAGCTAAGGGAATGAAATACGGGTACCCCTACCTCCCCAACCGAACCTCCACAACTACAACCTGCATAAACATCAGCCCAACCTAATAGCTCACAATTTACATAGAACGTAACTCGACAAAAACATTTAGACAAATTACATATCCTCCACAACAACACTTTAACAAATTACATATCCTCTAGAACAACACTTTAACAATTAACATATCCTCAACAACAACACTTAAACAAATCAGATATCCTCAATAGCAATACATTAAAAATTTACATATCCTCAATAACACACTTCAACAAATAACATATCCTCAACAACAACACTTCAACAAATTATAAACCCTCAATAACAAGACCATTATTCAACAATCACAAGTTCCACAAATAAGCAATCATTAGATCAGCAAAACACAATATCAAGTTCACTAATGATAAGTATGTGCAATGTAATGGAATGCAATGTCAAGTATAATGATGCATGTCTGACCTAGTGATACACACCCGCTGTCTCTCAGTCCGGGACCCATGGGGGACATATCTGTCCATGCATCTGTCGCGGCGCACGACACGACCCTCGATAATAGTAACCATCGCGGCGCGCGATACGTCCCTCGAAATATAGTATCCATCGCGGCGCGCGATACGTCCCTCGAAATGGTACATCCTCTTTAAGTTCTCATTCTTTCTCAATGCACATAACACTTTTCACCATCATGTCTCAAAATAATGCAAATGACATGTTCACACAAATAAGAGGATATCACCATTTTCATAACATTGCACAATTCACAACAATAATGATTCAAAAAGCCTTTCAAACCATTCTCCATTATCATCACATCACACACAACCAATTATTCACATTGCCTTTTATTACCCTTTGTTTTCATCATTAAAATTAATCAAGGCGGACAAGCCAACCCATCACCAAATCCCGTTACTCACAAACATATACCACAAGGAAATACACGCATCCCATACACTTAACAAGAGTTTAGAAATTCACTTGCCTTAGTCAATCGAATAATTACTCTTGGACTTGAGCCTTCCCTTTCCGTTGAGCTCCCGAACCAATGGAATCTATTCAAGTACGTATTCACAATGAGATTTCTAATTTAACAACACCTATATTACTATAATCCAGTTCTTAACCTTAATGCCAATTAACATGTCAACTCTTCAATTTTCTCCAAATTTCAAGTCTAGGGTTTATTTCTAATTCCCCCAATATTATAGTTTAATAATATTCACATAATACAATATATCTAATATTTAATTATTTATTTCTAATATTATTAACACTTAATTTTTTTATACGATAATCATTAAAAGAATTCGAGTTCCTGGTGAAACTACAAAACCAGTAACTTGCATCCGAAAAGTAATTAATTAAATACTCCATCCCATCCTTCTCATATTGATGAAATATAATTTGCTAATCATTACAAATGAATTAATAAAAAAATGCATGTCCAATAATCCATAACACAAGAACTTGCCTTCTCATTTTTATTCTAACTTTCAATTTCTGCACTTTATTCAATTTAACAAATATATGACTTGTTGTCATTAATTTAACTATAAAACCTTTACATCATCAATAAACGTCCAGCCAACACGTTATGTCCTTCCATTCTTTATCCAACTAATGTATTATAATAATATGTTAAGATCTACGCTTATCAATTCAATTGATAACAAAATATTTCAAAGGGACGAGCATACTGACCTTAGGGATATGGAGCATTCGTAGTTGTTTTTCGCCACCGTTCCTTTTCATAGTTAATGACTTTAAAATACTAAACCCTACTTACTTTATTAGTTTAATAAAGCTGGGTTANCTTGACCCGTTAACCATCAACTAATTAAATAAATTGTTTAATATATGTCCATTAATTAAGTAATTGTAGTTAAATAAATAGTTTAAAATTTTCAAATCAACTTCACCAACTAATCAAAATACTCGGGGCAACTATCGATATAGATAACAATTGAAATTTCGTATAAATTATTTTTTTTAAATGACTTTTCGGGTCATTACATTATCCACCACTAAAAATCATGTTCGTCCTCGAACATAAGATAAAAGAAGGAAGAGTAACTGATGTTACCAAAGCCTATTTTATTACTAGTTGGTGTTCGTCTCTCTAAGTGAGCTCTTACTTAATACCATGTCATCAAGATCAACTACTAAAAATTGAACCTTTCAATCAAACTTTAAAAGGTATATAACTCAAGAGTGATTATCAAGTCATAAACTAACTCATGAACCCAATCTAAAGTGAAACTAATTGGACCATAACACAACCATCATGACGAATCTTTTCTTACATAACCAAGAAAGACTTCTGAATCAATACCGGCTACAACCAGAAGTGGACCTTAACCAACCATCAAAAACTCATAATGCACAAATCATCACAAATCTTGTCAAAAAATTCACTGCTCAAAACATCATCTTTTCCCGAGCTTAAGTTATAGGAATTTGACCTTTAGGTATCATATATTCATCAAGGGAGATTCAAACTTATATAACCCAAAGAAGAACAAAATAAAGTAAACATCCAACAAATGATACACTCCAAAATGCAAAATCTCTAACAATACTTTCATATTACATTAAACATTTCATGGAAGCTCTTCTATAAGTTCTCATAAGAAGGGTCGTGTAGATAGATATAGTGGTATACTTCAACTATCCCAAACAACATCAAATATATCATAATTGAGATAACCAAGTTTGCCTAAAGAACATACCCTATCAAGAGGATATAAGAGGATCGGTACATCCGATCCACCACTAAGGATACACCCATAGAAGTGAAACACGTACGTGAATCATACTAAAATCAAGTCCAGAACGAAGAAGGTTCTCACATAATAATATATAGAAGAAAGCTCAAATAACACAAGATACTCTTTTCACAGTGTCCATATCAATAAAATTCGCTTCATCTGACTCAATCTCTCTGCTTTTAGCCACTCACAACCAATCAATTTGATCTCCATCACAATATTACAAATACTTAATTTATCAACTCCCACATACTTCTCACAGTATCTCACTGAAGCTAACACTCTAAATACCAACAACATCATAACTACACTATCAAAGTCTTTCTTGTAAATCCATTGTCACCTCTAAAAATTTCAAAATATGACTCTAAGTCACATCCAAGACTGATAACACTAATTTCAAATCTAAAGTACTTTTCCATCGAGGTACGATAATTGAATCACACTAAATGTCAACGTCACGCAAACTTTCGAATACTATTTCACAACTACCATTCATACCATCATGTACCTCTTTCATGCCAAAACTCAGAAATTCTTGGTCATCCCAATAATTCTGTACAGTATAAGCTCAAAATCCCTACTCACCATCAAATACCTATGTGACACATCATAACAATTTATGTTATAAAAAAATAGTAGTTTCAATCTCCTCAACATTCGCGATAACCCTGTAATATTATAGGTCCATACTGTCCCATATCCACAAAACGTCATCTACCACTAAATAATTTAGCCCCACATAACAACACATAATCTTACAGACCTCACTTTTTTTTTCCACCCAAATCAAAAACCAATATTCATAAAAATTGTTGATAAATTACTAGTGAGTCCATACTGAACCAGTTCACATCTATAGTCATATTATAACTTATATATGAAAACCCTTACATCCTTTAACTTCAAACCAAGAGTCTATATTACAGGTCTTATTACTTCACATCCCTTAAATTCTTTCCATGACGTAAATTTTATACCTTAAACTCTTCAATACACCAGAAGTTTGTTCTTTCATTGACTTGATTATCAATCTTATCATTTGATCAACATCCCATATACTGTAAACAAACTCCTTGAGAGAAATACTTTCTTAGGCCTTTAACAATCAAAAGTGACAAACTCTACGATCAAAACCTTGAACATATTTTTTTAAATTCTCAATAACTGATGCAATCGATCAATTCTTACCTTACTTATTCATACTTTCACAAAGCACAATACCAAATACCTAAACTCACCATGAAAAACTTGAAATTTGAACCCAACTATGTAACCAAATCCCTTAATCTATCGACATTAACTCATACCTTGAAATATTTTTCCCCCCTATGAATTCACGTATCTTAGCTTATCATTGGTTGTCTCTCTATCGATCTTATGATATGCTCAACTAAAAATTCAACCATACTCGTTATCAAATTCAAAATCACAAAAGAATTTATAATCATACTCGAGTTGAACATATGTACACTGCTTTCTCAAGTGTTATCCAATAATTTTTAACCAATCTAATGAACTAGTGAAACTATTACCATACCAAAGCAAAATAGATTAAATCACACATCTCTGAACCCAATTTGCAATTCCTTTTAAGATACCTTTTTAGCCCTTGTAATAATTGAAAATATTCATGCTCTCACTTCAATCTAAAAGCTAAACTACATCTCGCTATCCTAGTATTATGACTTTAGCTTCTTTTTTTTTTTAATTCTATTCGAGCGACATCCGAACTCCTCATAAAATCACACTACTTACCAAATAGTAGCAACCATATTCTTAGATACTAAAAAGTCCGCATTACAATACAAAATCCTTTTACCCAACAACCCTTAACATATAGTTGCATTCCAGCCATAATTCATCATAAAACCTTATTACCATCATGCTTAGTTAGCCCTTTCCATCCCCATGAATTCAACATCGCCATCAAAATGACATCCCAAACCTAGATATGTCAACCACCCAAGGGACTTTCTCAATTTATACACTTTCTTACAAAAAAAAAATCTCCAATTTCATTCACCCAAGTATACTCACTAAACTAAGACTTTCTTTACCCATAAGTTGGTTATTTCGATAACAATCTACTCATTTGGAGCTTAAGATAAAATTATTTGACCTCATTTAGAATTTCAGAATACACTTCACAACCTAAATGTATTAATGTCATACCAAAGACCCTTCACTAAAATTTTTCTTATAAACAATGCTTAAGTCAATCGTATTTAGTAACAAGTTGGTTGGTTTCTCAAATATGAATGTGACATCGAACCTTATTATACGAGCATGTGATGCAACTGATAACTCCTTAACTAGTTAGAAATCATGCTTAACAATCAACATATCTATTTTTATAAACCATTAGAATCACATTGTGAAAGTCTGTTTCATCCACCACTAGAACACATCATACCTATCGAGAAGATTGCATCCATATAGCCCACACATTTTTGCCTATTGAATAACTTTAAAATATTATCTCATTCGCTCTATATCTAGCCCAAGCTATATGTATTCTTTCTTAGAGCACGTCGATAACAAAAGTAAGACACTCCATAATCCTTACCAAGTACCTATCAGTACCATTGTAATAGTCGTATCATGACCTTCTTTGGTATATACTCAATTTGTGAAACCACAGAAGGGATTCTGACCTGAATTGGTGCAACTTCATTTGCTAAGCAACTCATTAATGGTATGAAAACTATATTAACTGTATTTTTCAAGATTACACTATTTATTATCTAGTCAATTCTTCAAACATTTAACTTTTAATTGTGGAACCACCCATATATTGCTTATAGCAGATAAGTACTATATTTATTATTATTATTATTATTATTATTATTATTATTTTACTATGATAACTAACCTTACTCAACCCTTTCAAATATGATCACACATTCGTTTCATAAGTATATCATTTCCACCTTAATAACAGATCTAACATCAAACCAATACACAACACGCCAATAATTCACCAAAAGGAACTACGCACGAGTCATCACATAAATGAGAGTGAATGGATTAAAGCGATAAAAATCAAAATGGGACCAAGTACGCACGATAGAGATCCAAGAAGTGAAGATATTTCCTAACAGTCACTATAGTCTCTCGAAGATAAGTATAGACGTCTCCATACCTATCCTCAAGACTCTATTTAGACTCGACTTGTATACACGTGAGACCTATGAACCTGGGGCTCTGATACCATTTTGTCACGACCCAAAAATGCGCGTGATGGCACTCGTCTTATCCCACCAAGACAAGTCAGCCTAAAACTCAACCATTACAATAAAGTGCGGAAGTAAAATATAAGTAACTTAATAAAAACCCCAAAACCTGGTAGTCACGTGTACAAGCCTCTAAAGTATTACAATTGATTCAAAAGAAAACTCAAGTCTCAAATGAAGTTGTTTCTAGAATAGAACAAGATCATAATTAAGGAGATGAAAGTCTGCTGCGATGGAAACAGCTACCTGACAAATCTCCAAGAAGCCTCGGAAAAGAAGAGAATGACAAGTACAACAAAAATCCAGGCTCATAACCTACAAAAATTTGTAGAAGCAAGGGGTGAGTACCAAACCACACGGTACTCAGCAAGTAAAC
>NC_028646.1:75529227-75586863 GCF_001406875.1 Solanum pennellii | reverse complement strand
CTTGGACTTGAGCCTTCCCTTTCCGTTGAGCTCCCGAACCAATGGAATCTATTCAAGTACGTATTCACAATGAGATTTCTAATTTAACAACACCTATATTACTATAATCCAGTTCTTAACCTTAATGCCAATTAACATGTCAACTCTTCAATTTTCTCCAAATTTCAAGTCTAGGGTTTATTTCTAATTCCCCCAATATTATAGTTTAATAATATTCACATAATACAATATATCTAATATTTAATTATTTATTTCTAATATTATTAACACTTAATTTTTTTATACGATAATCATTAAAAGAATTCGAGTTCCTGGTGAAACTACAAAACCAGTAACTTGCATCCGAAAAGTAATTAATTAAATACTCCATCCCATCCTTCTCATATTGATGAAATATAATTTGCTAATCATTACAAATGAATTAATAAAAAAATGCATGTCCAATAATCCATAACACAAGAACTTGCCTTCTCATTTTTATTCTAACTTTCAATTTCTGCACTTTATTCAATTTAACAAATATATGACTTGTTGTCATTAATTTAACTATAAAACCTTTACATCATCAATAAACGTCCAGCCAACACGTTATGTCCTTCCATTCTTTATCCAACTAATGTATTATAATAATATGTTAAGATCTACGCTTATCAATTCAATTGATAACAAAATATTTCAAAGGGACGAGCATACTGACCTTAGGGATATGGAGCATTCGTAGTTGTTTTTCGCCACCGTTCCTTTTCATAGTTAATGACTTTAAAATACTAAACCCTACTTACTTTATTAGTTTAATAAAGCTGGGTTTTTAGGTCTATAAGGTATTAAATTACTATGGACTTGACCCGTTAACCATCAACTAATTAAATAAATTGTTTAATATATGTCCATTAATTAAGTAATTGTAGTTAAATAAATAGTTTAAAATTTTCAAATCAACTTCACCAACTAATCAAAATACTCGGGGCAACTATCGATATAGATAACAATTGAAATTTCGTATAAATTATTTTTTTTTAAATGACTTTTCGGGTCATTACAGATACGCAGTTGTTAACCAACTAAACACTCACTAATCATCATGATTAGGTTCAAATGATCAATTAGTTAGGAGTAGGCGTCTCGTTAATGCAAAATGTAACTTCCAAGTCACCTCAATCAATAATGAAAAGGTAGACAATTATTTGAAAATGACTTGTAAAATCGTCCTATCAACTAATTTATCAACATGGTTAAAAATAGATGGATCACAGAGAAAAACATTAAAGAAGAAAGTCTCTTTTATCTCTTTAATGAAAACTATTACTCTAGAACCTATTCGATATTGTTGCTTAAACTGTTTATTTTTAGAAGTATTTTTGTAAAAGTGGTTTAAGTAAAATAGTTTATGTTTGACTAATTTATTAAAAAGTACTTTTGGATTAGCTTTTTCTTAAAATTGTTTTTAAAGGTCAAATTACGAAAAAGGGTAAGTATTAATATGCTTTTTAATATCAATATTATTTCATAGAAATAAACTATTTTAAACATCTGTTACAAAAATTTTAATTAAATTAAATTACATATTCATAAATTTAGAAATCATTTCATAAATCAAACCACGATACGAAAAATTCACCACAAAAATAAATAAAATCCTTCATATTTTTATTCCTACAAAAATAATTGGTTACCTTTATTTCTAATTCTAAAAATATAAAGTAGATATAAAATTTATATAAAAAAAATTCTTGAATGAATCTTTAGGAGAAAGACTGCTTATATTTTCCTTGAAAAGCAATTTTAAGAATTTGCAAACATTTATTTTTTCAAAAAACAATGATTTTTTTTTTAAAAAAAAAATATGATTTTTTCTTTCTTTTTCTTTTTTTTTAAAAAAAAAAAACATTTTTAACCTCTCAAGAGCAATACCAAATAATCTCCTAATTAGCAAAAAAAATTTCACATTATTAAAACTAGTGATTGTAGCGTCAAGTCTTGGTGAATAATTTAATTATTAGGTTAAATGTGAGCTTTCATTAACCCCACCAAATCAAATGACAAAACAACAAAAGATTTTTCACTTTGAAAAAACGCATTTTGCATAGCAAACAACTCTCACCATCAATCAATCCCAATTTCATGATTTTTAACGTATCGACTAAATAATGCATACACATGCCCTTCTTATTTTTGTCCACTATGTACCTTAGCTTGTACCTACTTTTACTATTTATATTTGATTAATAAACTTTTAAATAAATAATTAATAAAATAATAAATACTTTATTTTTTGATATATTAGAAAATAAATAATACTTTAATAATAAAAATAAAATAAATACAATATAAAATAATAAATTAACTTTTAATTTTTTCAACTGAACAAATAAAAATAAATCGAAAAGAGTAGCATGTAGCAAGGGGATGTGACATATTTGCTATTTTGGGTGCATGCATGTTTTCGCTCTGGAAGGATAGTAATTAGTTGCTACGATTTCTTTTTTAAAAATGCATATATTGTAGTAATATTTCATTTTATAACAAATAGTGTTTTTAATTTGGACATATATTTTCTGGCTCAAATTCTTTTCCAATTAGATTTTCTATAGGAAAAATTACATAAATTGATAGGTAGTTACCATATCTTATTCCTAGATCCACAGTGGCCATCAAATTGTTCAACCCAAAAAGATATAAGTAAATTTGTATACAAAAATTTAAGAACATGTAAAATTGAATAGATCGATACAAATGATCTTGCTTCCATACAAATGTCACCATCTAATAAGGCTATATGTCTTATTCCCTACGTCCCTATTTAGTTGTCTATTTCAAAAATTACACACATATTAAGATATTAATAGTTAGTATAGTTAAATTATAATTTTATTCTTATTAATTATGAAAAAAATGATGAATTAAAATTTGAAAATTTTCAAGATATTTAAATGAAGATATAATAAAATTTTTCTTTTGTCATTTCTTAAATTATCAAAATGAAAAAATAAAATAAAGACAACTCAAAGAGAAATATAAACAAATATACAAGGACAGAGAATATTAAATTCTGTGTTTTTTTTTGGCAATTATTGTCCAATTGTATAATTTCTACACTTCTGCCAACCATATCAATTGACATTAAAATAAAAAAAAAAAAACGACTTTTCATCATCTTCAATTTTCTTGTTTTCCCCCTTTTTAGTGTGTACGTGTGTCTGTTTTGTCTATACATAGAATTTAGGCTCAGAATAAGACACACAGAGAAAATTAAGTGCACATGAAGAAGATTAATTATGAAGCAATATATGTCCATATAAAACCATTCGTATTTAAATCATCTAAGTCAAATAATTTCAAATTTCATTTAATAAAATCAAAGTAATGAGTAATAGTTAAAGTAATTAATTTGTATTTAAAATTGATATAAACAGCAAGATTTATCTAAGAATTTGATAAATTTCTTAAGATAAATATAAAAACACTCTTTGTTATTAGTTGTGTGGTCTCTCTATTTTAATTTTAATTCCTTACTTTATCTTCCCAATTTATTATTTATTGCAGTAGAGTACTCATCCCAAGAAATAATTTTGTTTAGCCATGATTAACGATTAATTATATGAAAATTATATATTTAATTATATAAAATTATTTAGCAATGAATAACTACAAACTATCGATAAATTTTGTAGCTAATTTTATACTTCGTGTGATTCTTTATCTTTCATTAGTTGCCTAGTTGGTGCTTTATGGTAACCAACTAGCTAGCTCTATCCATTTCACTGTATAATTTATTAGCCACAAAATATCATTTTACATTGCATAAGTACTTTTTATGGTCCTGCTTCAATCATTCTTCCTTTCTTTTATCTTGTTTTTTCCCAACTAGCTAGAGAGACCCACAAAATAATTTTTATATATACAAATATCTAGTAAAAATTTATTATAAATAATAAATATTTATTTTCTCTCTCTATATATATGTTTCTGAATCCCCAAAACACAAGTTAATGGTTTAGGGGGTCAAATATTCACATAACATTTCAAAGGGAATTTCATGCATGATATTTTTATTTTCGAACTCCTTTAATAAAAATAAAAATTAGGTACGAAAAGTCTTCGTATTTATTAGGAGAGTACGTAAGTAAATATTGGCAGGCAGACAAAAAAAAAAGACACAAATTATCGTCCGTGGAAACGAGATTGTGTTTGATTTTGGATTTTGGATTTTGGATCGTTGGAGTTGTCATTGTCTTCGTCAATTTCCCAATCTCTTTTACACATTTCAATGTTACACTTTTAACCTTAGCATCTGTCACATCTATAATTGCACGATGATTATAATTAAGATCGAAAAATAATTTAAAATATCTTTTAACGTATTAAAAATGATCGAATAATGATTGTCCTACACATTGCCCTCCTTCATCTTTTGGATTAACGTAGTAAGCTTGGCAGAAGAAGGGCATCGGGTTGCGTATGAATTTTATTTAATAGATGAAAGAAAGAATATTTTTTGATTTTTTTTTTAATCATTATGAGTAAATCACCTATGGTCATTCTTCTTTAATTAAATTACAATCATTTCTAGCTAATTTGTTGTTAAAATGACTTTTTTGGTTAATTGATTTTTTTTTTCGAAATTCATTATTAAATGCGATTAGCATAAAAGTTTTGTGGTTAGTTATGGAATATATTATAAGATCTTTTGTTGACTACAAAAGTATTGGTGGAATACATCACTAATTATTTAAACACTTAATTCAACTCTGACTGGTTCTAACAGACCACTATTATAAAGTATTTTTATTACACTTCTTATACTTTTCATATGTTTTCAAAGATAAATAAACTTAACTATTTAATACAAATTATTTTTTCCATTTCTATTTACTTGTCTATTTTTGTATCGACATAAGTTATTAAAAATAATAATTGATAAATTGAATTTATCATTTTACTCCTCCCTCTGTCCATTTTTTATTTGTCAAGTTGCGCTTTTCGAAAGTTAATTTGATTAATTTTTAAAAGTTAAATTAGATTACATGAATTCGATATTTAAAACAAAAATTTAGATATTCAAAAAACCTCACATTGCAACTTTTTTTTGCATATCAATAGTATGAAAAAATACATCTTAAAATGTTAGTCAATATTCTTATAGTTTGATTCCAAAAATAAAAATCATGACAAATCATTTTATCTTTTTTCAGAAGCATTAACTCTCTAACTTATTAAGTCTATTATAATAGTTATTTGCATAATTTTCCCTTCTTAAAGTATACATATTAACCTCGATAAGACGTAAAACTCAAACATATTCACAAAAAATAAACTAGGAAAGTAACACACAATGGAAAAAAAACTAATATAGAGTACCAAATTTAGATGGCTAGTATTTAATACATGTAGCTCACGGTCCCTCTCAATTGAAGGAGTTATGTAATGGTACAATATGAAAAGTCGAATGGTCCATTCTCAAAGAACATTTGTCCCCCTCTTTCACTCTCTCTTTTTAAAGTCAATGTGTTCGATACTACCGTTTTGTTACTTGATTATTTAAATTTTTATTATATCGTAAAATTTAAAGATTTAATTTTCATTTTGTAGCTCTTTTCCTATTTCTTTTTTCTATTCCAAAATTTTAATGAAAAAAGATATGTATAAGGTTTTAATTTTGTGAAAAGAAATTTTATCACTTTTTTTCCCCACAAAACAAATACGATTATGAGCAAATTTCCATTTATGTAGGTGAATATAATCAATAAACCTTGGTAATCTCATTTCACGTCGTTAATTATAATTTTAACTTTTTAGATCTCATGAACATATATTTATAATAAAGTTATTGTTATATAAAAAATTATCTTTGATAATTAATTAACATTTTTTTTTAAATATCTCTAAAACCAATGACAATTACTAAACAATAATAAAGATTTTAATGTTTTTTATTAATCTAAATATTTATTTTGGAAAAATCGGTATAGAAAATTTTATCTGGAATACCCAATTCAGAATTTTTAATATTCAATTGTAGGATAATTTCATCTGTCAATGTCATTTCTGTAAACAATGTTTTCTGAAGACAAATTATAGTTATTGTTAGTTTGATGATTGACATAAAATTGACATTCTGAGTTTATTATTTTATATCTATTAATTAATAGAATTTTAAAAAGAGTTTACTCATTAAAGAGATTTTATTTTCTTTGAATTATTTTTATTTTTAAAAATAGTTTCACAATAATTAAAAGGATAAAAATGAAAAGTAATGCTCAATTTATGTCTTGAACTTTTTTTCCTAATAAGTATGCATTGCATTACCCGATAAGTTCACTTAATATGGAATAGGGGCATACTAAACATTAATTAATATGAATATTATAATAAAATCTTTCTGTCAATCATTAATTCTTATTAAACGCGTAAAGTAAATTGAACAAATAAAAATAAGTGAAAGAAGTATTAGTTGAAACTTGAAATTCACCAGTTGGATGACTTGATTAAGTCATCATGTTGTCAACTTAAACAAAATTGAAATACTTGAGTATGTATATGATGTATACTGAACCTAAGCCTAATTATGATCAAGCGGATTCATGTGAATTGTAGCTTTAAGTTCAGAGCTAATAAGATTCAATTTATAATTATTTACTATGATTTCAAATGCCTATGCCAGTTGAGGCATTTTAGAGGGAAAATTGTTTAAATTAATGACATGATTACAACTTAAAACTAACTAAACTAACTTGTAGAAACATATTCTAAGAAAAATTACCTAAATACATGACATATTTCACCATATTCTTTAAAATTCTCTACTCTTTGAAAAAACTACAAAAATATTCATGTTTTGAACTGTTTTAAAATATATAACTTTACACGATGTATCGGTTGGATACATCACATTAGACGATGTATGGGATGCATGGAATGTATCAGAACATAGAGTGATGTATTTAAAATTGAGATGTGATGTATCGAGACGTTAGAGAATGTATTTGAAATAGAAATCCAATGTATCGGGACCTTTTAAGATGTCTTTGAATTCCACCAAATTTATAAATAAATTATAATTTGAAAAAAGTTAAGATAAAGTATCATTAGCTCTTAACGCACAATTCGAGTAAAACTCCCAACATTCTAATACTAAGCATTCTAGCAGAATATAATTAGGCACAACTATACTATATTAGTCACAAGAGGTAGTTGTCCAATTTAAAGACAAAATCTTTGCTGTCGGTGAGAAAATCTTTCACCAGCAAAACGTCATTTCTAAGACAAAATAAATTAGGTTTAACAAAACCATATAATTAACAAATCAAACAGGTTTTTACAATGTCTTTTCGGATATAATAATTCTCAAAAATTACAAGCAAAGTGTGTGAGACGTTGAATGATTATCTCATATAAAAATTTAGTTATTTTTGAATATGAAATATGCTTTCCTACACCATACGCACGTATAAGTTGAACTCTTTATTTTTGTTTATTTTGACATAAAGCTTTATCGATGAATATTATTGATAATAGTAGTGAAGATCTATATAATTCCATAATAGCATCTATAGAATTGTACGAATGAATTCATCTAAATAATTTCATTATTAAGGAGAAGATAATTTTTTGTACTGATTACTTTAGGTATGAGATAATGACAAGGAGAAACCCCACCCTAGGAAAATAATATAATAGCATTAGTCTAGTAGACTAATATATAGCCATTGTCTTATTGAGGCCTTAATTAGGACAAGTAGCCTTTTGGCTTATTAGTGATAGTGCCCCTTCTTTTACACAATTTCCATATGTTGCCCTATTGTTTTTTTTTTGTTTCTCTAATAATCTTTAGAGCTTATATTGAAGTCCTGATTAGTTTTGAATTACGTATTGCATGATTTATTTTAGGGGAGGCGTTCTCGATAAGATTTTCTTCATATGTAAAGATTGAACTCGATATTTTTAATTAAGAGTGAACAGTTTTATCCGTTCATAACAACTCAGGTTGGTATTTAACCCAATTGTTGATAACCCTTCACTTGCATTATTGAATCCTCCAACCAGAGGCGGAAATAAATGGGAGTTTGTGGATTTGAACGAACCAAGTAGCTTTTTCGTAGATTCTGTATTTGTGCGAGAAAATTAAATAATATATATGTATATTAACTCATGAATCCTTAAAAAGCTGATTAACATCTTATTGGTAAGGAAGGAGTCGTGTTATGTGAACTTTTCTCTTTTGTTTTAAAGAAAATTTAGAACCTAAAATTTCTAATTCTGACTACACCTGTACCTCCGACCAATAAGAAACAATTCAACAATCCTACTCATCCCTTACCACAAATATTTGTGTACTAATTTCGTTCTATAATTCAAGTATGTTGATGGGAAAAAGTACTTGAAAACAAGTTTACAAGAATAATGGAAGCTACTATATATGTGCCTCCTCTATTATCTTTACCTAGCTAGCTCATGAGGTGTAGGTATTCCTTATATATATACATGCATAATATTAAGAGCCTGTTTGGTTCAGCTTAAAAGCTGGTCAAACTGACTTAAAAGCTGGTTTTTGACTTATTTAGCTGTTTGGCAATACTCAAAATAACTTATTTTAAGTTAAAAAAAACTTATTTTAAGCCAAAAGTTAAAAGCTGGGGTAGGGGTGCTTTTTTTTTTTTAGCTTATAAGCTGTTTTAAGTTGACCACATTTTTATCTTTTTGCCCTTAATATTTTTATACAATCTCCAAATTACCCACATAAACCTAACATCTCTTTCTTTCATTTTTCCCTTTTCACGTTCGGCATAGCAACTTCAGCACTTTTATCCAAACACATAACTGCTTATTTTAAAAATAAGTTTCAGCACTTTCAAAAGTACTTTTTTAAAGCTGCTTTTATTAAGCCCATCCAAACGGGCCCTAAACATAGTTGATCACATCCGGACTTGTTCTAAAAAGAAAAAGCAATTGTTGTAAATATAATTCAATTTTTAAGTTCATATATAACGATATTAACTCAATTATCACTAAATATTTTTATAGCAATAATTATTCCTACAAAACAAATTTAGTTAATTTCTTTAGATATATTAAATATAAAAAAAATATTTTTAAATTAATAAACAAGTAAAAATAAACGAAAAAGATATAAAATAGATAAATCATTGGTTTGGATCAGTTAACGTAATCAAACCATGAACATCCTCAATTCAAAAGTATGTCAACCGATCCAAATCAAATCATGATTATCCCTAACTCTAAATCATGATCCAAACCGAAACACAACCACTCTAGTTTCAAACCATGTCAACGGTGGAGTAATTTTGTATTGACGATTAAATTGAGCAAGACACTTTTTGATTGATGGAATAAATTAATAAAATGAACAATAAAACATGCATATGGCTGAAACCAATGACAATAATATATAAATATATATATATACACTTAGCTTCTAGATATTTATGCTTATTATAATAAATAAATTAATGTATTATCTTCTTCATAACCTGTATTTTTCCTTTTCTCCAAAAAATTATAAATGAATATAATTAATATTTAGATAAAAATTAGAAAAACCAAATAAATACTTAGATAATCTAGATGGCTGATATAAAAGTATAAAACTATATTCAGACATGACTGGAAGGAATTAATTTCATTACTTTTTACCCAATTGGGAACTCTACTTTTTGGACTAAGCTTAACATCTGGTTTTTATCATTGGTACGGTACTGTTTGTTAGTTAAATATTATATTTAAATTTTATTATATCATATCATTAAATTATTAAATTTGTTTGATTTGGAATTTTGGATGATTGTGTTTTACTATATCTATATTATTTTATTAGTGTAAATATAAAATTTTATTTTAGTTATTATTTAAATTTTCCTATATAGTAATACTAAATTGTACGTTATGTTTATTTGGATGGTTGTTTCCTATGGATTGTATTGTTTAATTAGTTAAAATATAAATATAAAATTTATATTGTATTGTTTTGTTAATTGAATATAAATTTCATTTTAATTGTTATTTAAATTTTTATTGTATGGAATTATTAATATGTTCAGCTTTTTAATTTGGATTGTCATCACGTACTGTATGATTTTGTTAATTTAAATATAAAGTTTATGTTAATTTATTATATTGTATTGTTCATCATTAAGTGACAACGAAAAATCTCATGTTATAAGTTTAAGATGATCGTATATAAGTTAATTAATAGACTTATTAGGCGTTAATATGTCCATATATTCCAAACAACTTTCACTTTATTTGTAAATTATGGTGTTAGAGTTGAATATGTAGAATTGTGTTTGGTTATATTAGAGTTGAATATGTAGAATTGTGTTTGGTTATATTTTGTTACGGAGAATGATTGAAATAAATAATAATATTCATGTTTGAATGTACTTAAATACAACTTTTAAAGTGTAAATTGAATAGTATAGTATTTATATTTATATTTCAAATTTGAAATATAACTTCAAGTTAAATTAAAGTAAAATTATTTTCAAATAGAAAATGAATGAGTAATTTTTATGACAGAAGGATTCAATTCCATCCCATATTTATATTTTTCTAGATTTAAACAAAACAAAAATAATTATATGTAATGGCTATCACACACATAATAGAAAACTAATAATTACACCATTTAAAATGCTATTTTAAACTTGGTGCATACACATAGTACCATCTTAAATTTTAATAGCACCACCCAAATACTATCGATCAATTACATTGCCCAATTTCACAATATTTATATATGTATGCAACAAAGTAATTATTCTTGTTTTTCTTTTGTTACTTAAAGTGAGGACAATAAAGCCCCCTCTTATTCATGCTCTATGCTTTTTAAATTAAAAAAATGTACTTTCTAGGATCATTCTATATCTATAATCTACATATACTATATGCTTTACAAATATGTGTGTGAACACATGGAAAAATACCTTAGACAAAAATATTATAATTTCAAATGGTGATTTGAACCGTTAGCAATGAAAAAGTAATTAGATAAATGCGTAGTTATGTCAAAGTCAAACTAAGCTGTTTTTCTATACAGAGTTAACTTGACATACTCAAAAATTAAAAATAGCTTTTTTGTATGTAAAAATATAAAAGAGTAAAAATGAGAGAAATCGATATATGTGTATATACAAAGAAGAAATAATATATTTATTCAATTATGCAATATAATTTTTCGATAAAAAAATATCAACTATCACATATAATTTTTTTCATCAGTATAGAACTTTTAAAAAATACACGAGAAATATAAAAATGGATAACCATTCATAAAAAGTGGAATTTTAATTTGTACTAACAAGTAAAGGTAACTCGATCGTTATAAAGTACTTATACGTAATTCTTATCAAACTTATTATACTAAAGGTAGTTTTTTAAAGTTTGAAAATTGACACAAACTTTTGTAACTTTCGAAGCAACTTTAGAAAAAAATGCAGAAATTTCAAAAAGCTTATTTAAGCCCATGCGGGTTAGCTTACACTTCACAGTACATAAAATTTGAATAATAAATATATTAACTCCGTTATAATTTATTTGTTTTTTAAAAAATTTTTGATAATTCTTTAATTTCACTTTTTGTGCTGACATATTTATATTTTTAATATAAAATCAAAAATAAATAAATTATATTCGTGTCAAATCAAGAAAAGGATAATCAAATTAAAATGGAAAAAGTATAAATAAAAATGGAAGGACATTTGCATGTATTATGCAAATTGTCATCGAGTTTTTTAGATATGATTCACAATGTACATTTTATATACTATAGTTGCACTATAGAATCTAACAATATTTCAAAGTATCAATTTACTTTATGCAACTGAAATTTTTAAATTTTAATGACAAATTTAGTATAAAAATTGAAAAAAATAAGTTATAATAAAATATATACTTGTGAAATCAATTAATGAAGAGTGAAAAGAAGTTTCTTTATATTTGCTACATAAAGTAACTTGTAGAAAAAGATAAAAGGTGAAAGCTCAAGCTTTATAAAGGGCCCTATTCTCTGCTATGGAATTAATCTATCACTGCAAGATCAATGTCATTCATACGCCTATTTTTACCCTTCCATGATACTTTCTCCATTGTCCTTTTTCTATGATAAAAATACATATTTGATATTTAAATTTGATAGATTTAACAGTTAAAGTTTTTAGCATTAATATGGTGCACACTAAAAAGGGTAATTTGATAGGGGTATAAAGATGGTATTAAATATATAATATATTAGTAATATTTATATCAATTGTGTTTGTATTAGTTTTATCGATATTATGTTTATGATTGTTTAATTCACATAATTTCTAAACAAAACTATATTTGTTTGTAAAAGTGTCCGCCATAAATATTGGGTAAAGAATGGGAAATTTTGTTGAGAGACAATTGTGTCTTTAATTATGCTAAGACATGCAGATAGAATGTATAACTAAGACTTGCATAGTGTACCGAACATATAGTTATACATAAAATCAATGCAGTAACATAGTCATATGGTGATTAAGTTGTTTAATTGTACACCCTTTATTGAAAAAAAATACCGTATATAATTTGGACACCCTTAATATACAAAATCCTTATTGCCCAATGTTATTGGTGTTCTATTTCTAGATTTTCATTGTGAAATTTCTGATTTCGACACTGAATGCATGCATTATTTGTTTAATGTATTTTACCAAACGATAGAAAATTCGATAAAGTGTAGAAAAATGATAAATATCTCAATAATGATGAGATTAATAAGTTGTATAATTTATTTAGCTTTTTGATTTGTTATATTAAATATAATACCGAATGAAATGTATTAAAATAAATAATATCGTCAATGCCATAATTTAAGTATGCAATAATAATAATAATAATAATAAATATTGGATGTAGACCTAACATACCTTCGGTTCAAGGAAATGAAATTTAAATGTTATAATAGCATAAATATATTATGATTCTGGAATAGAGAAAAACAAGAATGTTGTAACAATTAATACTATTTATTATTCAATAGTTGATCATAATTGACCATATAGTTTTTTTTAGAAAAAAATAAACAAACAAAAATTGACCATATAAACTATAGTATAATAAACAATTTCGAAGAAGGTAGAGGTTTGTTTAAAGTAAGACTTTTACTACCACTTATCTCCCACAGACAACACTATCCCATAAACGTATCAAATCAAGTCATAGTCGGACAAATCTTTTTATTACAAGATTTGGATTTTGTACTCTTTTTTCCCTCCGCACATTCACCGAACCAAAAATTTCGGGTTAAGAATCTAAATATATTATTTATTTATTATATTTTTAAAAATATAATAATATATATATGTAACAATTGTGTCCTTTAATTCTATAGATATGTATAATTTTATTTGACAAATTATGTCACGTAAAACATGAGTGTCTGATTGTTTAATAATTTAAATATTTATTTGTACATATAGAAAAGTTACTGAATATAGATACGAGTGAAACTAACGTTTATGTATTAGACAGATAAAAATTAATACATAGATTCTTATACTAGTATTTACTTGAGTCGAATTTCAGTGATGTCGAACCAGATTTGCTTGAATACTTTGATGATTATATCATGATATTCATCTGAATTTAATGAAAGATAGCAAGCAAGAAGTTCTTCCAAATCCTTTGATGTTGTTATATTATTCTCAATTATCATTTCCACCATTGATTCTCTGAAATCTTTTTGAGGATTTCTTGATGATTTCACCACTGCAAAGCTGTCTGTCGTAACACTTGTTCTTTTTGATGAAACACTCTTTCTGCTGTTTGTTGTTGTTGTTGTTATTCTTGGTGAATTTGTTCTCAGCTTCACACCATTTGTTGATACTCTTCTCACTATCCTCTGTTCTTGTTTCACAATCCTCTGTTTTTCTCGGATCTTTTCGTTGAATTTTTCGGGCTTGGTTATGATACGAGGAAGGTCAATTTTGGAAACAGAGTGATCAAGATTGGCTGAATTTTGATTCGTGTAATCAGTTCTACAGTCACAAGACGGTGAAACTGAAGTAATGGGGTTTGATTTTTGAGTCAAAATTGAAGATGGTGATGAGGACGACGACGAGGAAGACGATGAATTTGGGTATTGTTCAGGGGTTGAATCAGGTTTAGTCCAGACAGATTCAACAGAAGCAGAGGAATTGACAGGTTTAGGAGAATTTCTCCTCCTGAAATTCGTACTACGCCTTTTCTTGTAAGACTTCCTTGATGGCTCAGTGATGTGAACATTGTGATCGAGTTTTGGACTGTTAGAAGAGATGGGACTAGAAATAGTGAGGTTTCTTGAAATGTAATATGATTTTCTTTGACAACCAAGGTTATGGGGTTGTCTTTTTTTGTCTAGTTGTAGATTTGATGATGAAGTTGTGTGGCTATGTCTTCTGCTGCTGCTTTTGGCCATGTCTTTGAGCTTGTAAAACCAAGCATTTGGCATCATATCTGATAATCTAAACCTATAATTCCCCATGATGATGAGTAAAAGAGTTGCTTGTGTTTTACTATAGAAAGTGGGAAATATTGGAGTTAGTAAAGGTAGATAAATAGACAAGAGGAAAAGGATTATTGTTGCTTGAGGGTTGGTTTGGGGGTGGGGGGTGGGGGGGTGGAAAATAATTTTTTGACATATTTTAGCTTCGTTTTAAATTGAATGATCTGTTTTGATTTGATAACGAGGTTTAAAAAAGTTAAGAAAAAATATTTCAATTTTATGGTTTATAAAAATCACGCGAAAAGCTGAGATTAAAAAATTATTAAAATAATTATATTTTATGGAATAAATTAAAAAGGATGAAATATAGTGTATAAATATTTATAATCAACATAATACATAAACATACAAAAAAACTTGGCCTCATTAAACTTGTAATATCATAGTATTTAGTATGAATATTAAAGTACTTTTTAACTTATTTTTATTGTGTTAATTGAACGCTCTAACTTACAAAATAATTATATAATCATTTTTAAAATTTATGTGCAATGTCACTATTGGATATCTATGAGAAATAGTAATAACTAGTTAAAGTGTTCGATAATTAGATTAGATTGAGTTAAAATATTTAAATGGGCATTCTCAAAATTCATATTAAGTATCTATTTGAATATTATACCATAAATAATAAATATTATTATACTATTAATTTAAAATTGTGGTAGAAATCTATGAACTTCAAAACATACTGTGTATGGAAATGGGGCCAGGAGGAAGAAAAATGAGCCACAAAGTAAATAAAATAGGGGCCCAAGTGTTCGAGAGGGCATTAAATGTCCTTTCCAAATTAATATTTATTTAAGCCTAATGGCCTAATTATCATCAAAAAGTTAAAGAGATGGCATGCATTATCATGATTATATTGCTGTAACAAAACAGTAATACTTATTGACTTGTTCCTTATTATACTAGACTTTCAAGGCCATGATGATGCTCAAATTGGAATTAATACAACATGAACAAAAAATGAGATTCTCTAAATAAAAAATAATCACTTCATCTTAAAATAAAAATTACAAATTTAAATTAATCGAATCGATAATTCAGAATATATGATTACTTTGAAAATTTAAAACATTTTTATTGATTGAATCAACAAGCACTAACTTTTAATTGTATGAAGCTTCAATGAATATTTTAATATTAATACTAGTTTAAATGGATTGATTATACAGTAAAACTTTATATTTAGGTACCCTAATTTAGTTTAGACTGAGTAATCATATCTTCTCATATTTAAATCATGTTTGGATATTATACTTGTTTCACATAAATGTGATTTTTTTTGCATCTTTTTGAGCTATACCTAACTATCCAATCTTAAAGACACATTACAAATTTGGCATTATTGATAAAATAACATAGTGGCCAAAAAAATAGTTACATCGTTACATATTTTAGGAAATCCAAACCTAAACAATTTGCTATTTGTCTAAATTAATTCATTAATAAAGCTACGAAATAGCTGTAATTAATAGGACTCCTTTTCCCCACCTAAAAAAATAAATACAAAATGATGGATCAATATAATGGTGCCAATTTTCTAGAGTTCTTTACTTTGCACTAATCTTTTAATTTACTTGCAAAACAATTTCACAAAATTAAATCATTTATTATAAGGGTAAATCAGGATAATATAAATTTGATATATCGTCTTATTAGCTTTGAAACTAAAATATAAATATACAGATATATATTGTATCACCTTTAAAATAAATACACAAATATAATTGGTATCATTTTTCTTGCGATATACAAATAAAAAACTTATCGATACAATGTTTGATTATCGTAATACCCCTAATATAAATACACAAAATACAAATCTTTTATGATAATGGTTTTTATTCGAAACACAGATACAATTCAGTGATAGTGATATCACTTTTTCTGATACACAAAATACCATTTTTTTTGGATACAATTGGATGCATCAATATAAGAAGATACAATTTGATAGTAGGTACAACAATCTTTTTAATACACATACAATTTTTTTTTCTAACATCGATACAATTGGTTATGTATACATACAAGAAGAAGAAAAGATTCAAAAAGCTTTAGAAGAGTCTAATATAGTCTTTTACATGTTTTAAATATTGAACAACAAATCAAGAATCCAAAATTTAAAAAAATTGATATATCTATGCTAATCCAATAAAAAAAAAAGAATCAATAAATCAGCAGCCACCCAAAAAATATTGAAAATGAAGAACCACATGTGTAGATAAAAATAATTTAAGTAGCACTTTAATAGAGAGGGAGAAAAAAAAAGATTCACCCAAGGAATTGTAGAGAGGGAGGTCAAGAAGAGAACTAAGAGGAGAGAGAAAAACGCGCAAGAGAGAGACGAATGAGAGAGAGAGATGAACGAGAGAGGAAGAGACGAGAGATTTACTATAAAATCTTAATGTATAGCTATATTAGATAATTTTTTGAAAGTATCGACAAATTATGGGTACATAATAGCTTTGTAGTTTTTCCAAATTCAATTAAATTCTATAATAAGCATTATAAGTAAATTACTTTTTAAATTACCAACTTATAGTATAAGTTAAATTGAATTTTATAAAGTTAGATATATCATACAAGTAGACAGTAGTGTTGAACTTGATATTGCCTTAATCATGGTTGTCTTGGTTGAATGTGTCAATGGCTATATATACACTTACATGTTTTTGCAAATTTTGTCTTTAGCTAATTTTGTGCAATTGATTCTTAATTAAGCTTTTAACTTGTGAAAGCTATATAAGTTGAAGAGTTGTTTTTATGTTTGTTCTCATGAAAAATTAGCCTATCTATATATATATCTATCATTTTAAAGCTTGACAAAGTTTGTATTGAGAAGAAGAGGACAAGTCAAATCAAAATACCCAAGAAGAGACATCTATAATTTAGGCTAATAAGACAGTATCTATTTTGCATGTTGTCACCAATCAGTTGCCTAACCCCATGAAGGCTCATATTTATTCTTTTAGGCATCCACTATCCAAAATATACTTGCCAAGTTAAGCGTATCAAGTTAAATTAGAATATTCTTTTTGAAACAGATAAAGTATAATTTAAAAGTACTTTTTTTAATCTTGTTTTGAAAAGACTATCACTAGAGAAACCCTACAGACAAATTCACCTCTAATTCTACTAATTTGAAATAAACACATTTATCTTTCAACCAATTAACAAGAAAATGAAGCTAACAAATTTTCATCAAGGATGTCGTGCAGTGGATGAGATAGCTCCTTATTTGACAAGAGATCCCGCGTTCAAATCCTGAGTATGAAAGAACCTTTGTGTAGATCATTGTACGAAAAAAAGTGCATCTTTACAATCCTGAACTCTGGCTAAAATGATGGGTTGGGCCTTTCTCTACGAGGAAAATTTACAAAAATAACCACAAAATTATCATTTTCCATTTTTCCATGAATAAAGGAACTTTTTAGTGGGTTTGATTGATATTGAGAAAGATTTATGGGTGATTTGAAGTGGTTCAGAGTCAAAATTAGAAGTAACTGAAATCGATTTGGAAAATGAAGGTGTGACACTTGTATATCAATGATATTCATGTATATCACACACAAATATACATAAATATACACACACATATATAAGGGATATACATATACACCCGAATGTTATACATGCTAAATATTTATTCTTCGTTTCCATGAATTGTAGCTCAAATTTCAGCAATAATATTTCATAATTCTATCTAAAGTATGTAATAAATTAAAAGTTGACTCAAAATAAATATTTATTTTTCCATTTTTGCCAAACAACATAAACATTTTTAGATAAAAAAAAAAAAATTACCATTGGAAGTATAATGGTGATTTAGTAGAGTTGTTCATCTAAGAATCTCACATGGAAGTGAAATGTCTGTAATGATTTTTGTGAACAAATTTGTACGAGTTCGTAGCGCCTAGCTTCTATACAATATTTCGAAGAAAACATATATTTATATTGTATTTACAAAATGTAGCTATAGTTAAAAAAAATATGAATGTAGCTATTATATTTACGAAAAGTAGCTATCAACGTTGATACAACTCCTTTCAGACTGAATCCGACTGAGATAAGGAGAACATCAACCACACAAATTAAAATTATAAAATGGTGGAGGGATTGCTTTTTTGACAAGAAATCAGTATATAAAGTTTCCTTTTATAAAATAGTCCTATAAGAAAGAGGAAGCACATAATGAATAACCCAGTTAAAATAAAAATCTCAAAAAAAAAATTGGTACGTAAGTTTTTGTTTTATAACAATTAAATAATGAGCTTATGATTAATACAAAAAAGTTATTGCATTCTTAACACTCCCATACGAGAAAATAATGAGGCTCACTAATTAATTAAAGGGTTAAACAATGAAAAAAGTAAATAATGATGTTTTTAGGATTTATTTATCATTATCACAATTTTAGCTAATGTGAAATGCACATAGGAAAATGTAAGAATTCGAACAACACATCTATTGAAGTCTCACACTTTTATAAGCATACAAATATAGATAATTAGACATACATATAAATAGTAAAATATGAGTTCACAAATAAATATTTTTGGTATAACTTCGTGTAGAACGTTTTCAAAATGATGATCATGTGTAAATATCCTTCTTAGAAATTCTGAAGATGTACTGAAAGGAGCACAACAAGAACATCGATGAAGCCTACAATGAGGTGATAAGTCATTTTAAATTTGGATACATAAATATTATTAGATGGTCTTCATGTTATAATTTGTGAATATCTTTTTGTTTTGTGTAAGTTGCCTTATGTCTCAATGATCATTTAGATTTATTTGATCACTTTGTTGGGCTTTGTGGAGGCTTGTGAGCCGGCCCGACCCATTACTGAAACCCTAGGTTAACCATTTGGCTTTCCTATAAATATGATCCTTGTATTTGTAATTCCAGGGAGTAGCACAAGTGAAATAAAATCCTCCTGTTACAGTCGTGGAGTAGGGAAACCGAACCACGTTAAATTCTTGTGTGTCCCGTTTGTGTTCCGTTTCTCTTTTCTCTAGATTATTTGTGTGTGTTGTGTGTTTAATTCCCAACAATTGGTATCAGAGCGAGGTTTCAACAACATTGTAACACAAACTGTGAGAAATTGTCACCTAGGGTTCTTGTGTGAAGAACTGTGTGCAGGGAGGAGTAGCCGCCGTTACCGTGTGGGTAACCTCAAGCAGCAGCCGGCTAGGAGAACCGCGCAGGGTGCGAACAGCCGTCGTCCGTGTGCTGTCCGTCGCGCCGTTCCAGTGGCCGCCGCGTCGAGGAGCCTCAGATCCAGCCGCGAGCGTCCAGATCGTGAGCATCGTCCAAATCGCCGCCCGCTGTCTGTAGACGCCGTTAAGGGAATTGCCGAAGTCCTTTGAGATGGCAGAAGATGGGAAGTTCCGAATTGAGAAGTTCGATGGTACAGATTTCAGTTGGTGGAAGATGCAGATTGAAGATTTGCTGGTTCAGAAAGATTTGGACGTAGTGTTGGGTGACAAGCAAGGAAAATTGTCTGATGCAGAGTGGGCAGTTTTGGATCGGAAAGCTATGTCAGTTATCCGACTCTCGTTGACCAAGAATGTTGCGTTCAACATTCTTAAGGAGAAGACAGCGAAAGGCATCTTGGAAGCCTTGTCTAACATGTACGAGAAGCCATCTGCAGCAAACAAAATTTTTCTGATTAGAGAGTTGGTGAACACAAAGATGAAGGAAGGCAGTTCAGTTACCGAGCACATCAACTCATTGAATTCGATCTTAGCCAGACTTTTGTCAGTTGGCATTAAGTTCGATGATGAAGTTCAAGCTTTACTACTGTTATCATCATTGCCTGACAGTTGGTCCGGAACGGTTACAGCAGTTGCCAGTTCAGTGGGACCTAATGGATTCACCTTTGAGAAGATTCGTGATCTCGTTCTTGGCGAGGATGTCAGAAGAAGGAGTTCTGGAGAATCATCAGGTGATATGCTAAACGTCGTCAGAGGCAGAGGAAATAACAGAGGTAGTGGGAGCAGGAACCGAAGAAGGAGTCAGTCAAAGGCTCGGGATGGCTCAGGTGTAACATGTTGGAACTGCAAGGAGGTGGGGCATTTCAGGAATCAATGCCAGAAAGACAAACAAGTCAACATTGCAGAAGACAGCGTCAACGAGGATTTGTTTATCTGTTGCGCGGAGAGCAATGTGGATTCCTGGGTCATGGATTCTGGTGCTTCTTTTCACGCTACCCACAGCAGTGAAGCATTGCAGAATCTGGTTATTGGAGACTTTGGAAAGGTAAGGCTTGCAGACGATAGAGCTCTTGATGTTACGGGCATGGGTGACATGGTGCTGAAGACGCCAGTCGGTTTCTGGACCTTGAAGGATGTCAGAGTTGTTCCAAGCTTGACGAAAAGTTTGATTTCTGTTAGGCAGTTGGATGAACAGGGACATCATGTGAAGTTCGGAAATGGGCAGTGGAAGGTCGTGAGGGGCAATCTTGTCATGGCTCGTGGAACAAAAAGAGGATCGTTGTATATTGTCGGATTACCGTCTGAGGGAGTGACCGTCCCAGTTCAGAAGAAAAACAAAGTCCGGTTCACAGAATCTCGTGGGCAGAAGAAGGTTGTCTTTGCAAGAAAGAAACCCAGAGCCACAGGTCAGATTCAGGATGAACGAGCAAGGAAAGGTTCAGGAAGACCAGTCAGAGGCGTTCGTGGCAGTGGGAGCACCGGCCGTGCTTCAGCCAAGGCTCCTAGAAGACAGTGGGTCAAGAGAACCAGTATTCCAGCTGTTGATACGTCTCCAGAAAATTTCTTGCTGAGTATGGAGAGTGTTTGTTCTCAGGGAGTTCTAGGATCCGGCAGTTCGTGTCTCAAGTGGGAGCCGGTAGGGACCGAGGACGAGTCAAGGGCAGTTTCAGCCGTGACTGATGTGTTGAAGCTTCGGGGAGCTTCAACGGGCCTTTCAGTTGACTGATGAGAAGGCCGCTGTAGCAGGAGAGAGTTGAAAAAGATTACTAGACATACAAGTGTTCTAAGTGGATGACAGTTGAAATTCTTCAAGCCTCCAAGTGGGAGATTGTTGGGCTTTGTGGAGGCTTGTGAGCCGGCCCGACCCATTACTGAAACCCTAGGTTAACCATTTGGCTTTCCTATAAATATGATCCTTGTATTTGTAATTCCAGGGCAGCACAAGTGAAATAAAATCCTCCTGTTACAGTCGTGGAGTAGGGAAACCGAACCACGTTAAATTCTTGTGTGTCCCGTTTGTGTTCCGTTTCTCTTTTCTCTAGATTATTTGTGTGTGTTGTGTGTTTAATTCCCAACAATCACTTCACAATTTTTTTACCAGATTCTTTTATATTTATCGCAGTGGTTAAACATCATATGAATCAATTGCTCATCCTCTTTAATTCCTTATAATAATATTATTATCATGACTAAAGCTTAATAATTATTCTCAATAAAGTGTTAGGGAAATCGGTTGAGTTGTTTGGAATTCTTTTGTCAATTTCATTAGCAATAAATATTGTTAAATGGTTTCTTCATTATTATCATCTTCACTTCTACCAAATTAAGAAAAAACAACATTCATTCCTTGATTTTCTTGCTCATATATACAAAGGAATAATTTTATTGGTAATTGTTTATTCATATGGAAAGTACTAATGTAACTAAAACAGGGCTAACCTACTTGTTCGGAATGACTTTTCATTTGTGACTTATAAGCTAAAAGTTAGAAATTAGAAATTTCAAACTAATGACTAAATTTTTAACTATTTGACTTAAAACAAAGTGCTTATGAACATTTTTTAACTCACTCCCACACTCTAAAAGTGTTTTAAAATTAATTTAGCTTAAAATAGGCCAATTCAAACAAGCTCTAAATCAGAAATTCGATGTAATTGAAAGAAGGTTAAATTTTTTGCTTCTTTAACAACAACAACAATAATAACACCACCAACAACAAAATTTTTGATGAGATTTGATATTCCATAAATATTACAAACGTCGTGTATTGATAAATAACTTTCAATGTTAATCCTCGTTTATACTTAGTTTGTTAATGAATGTTAAACTGAGTTGCATAGTTGTTCACTAGTTTGTTCAATCAAAAGAGATAAATTAACAAATATTTCTTCATTATCTTGTTAAGATTGAATCGTTATTTCCTTCAAGTAATTGAAAGAGCCTTTTGAAATTATCTATTGAATCAAGAGGAGATATATTTTTTTCTCAAGACTATCCCGTAACGGTTTTTCTCACACATATTCATTAATGGTTCTGTAATTAGTTTATTCTAGGGAGACTAGACCCGCACAATTATAAACACATCACTAGTTGATAAAGTCTGTCTACATATATACCCAACATTTTTTCTATATATTATCAATATGAGACTTCTTATTTTATGTTGGGTGTCACATACACCCTTTATGAAATCAGTGTCCTCGTTGAGATTGCTCCTCCACTTGGAATCGACCTAGACCTAGCACTAAGGTTTATCTTGCCTTATTGAAATTTTTCTAAACGCAATTAAACTCTGAACCACATCGATAAGGCTGACATATGAGTGACTTTGTGACCATTTGTAATGTTCAAGCTCGCCATTGACATTATCCGCTTTAGACCTAGGTCGCACAACTATAATTGTGTAATAGTTGATAATGTTTGCTTACTTATATGTCCAACATCTCTGATGTTTTATCGATGTGAGCTTCTTATCTTAAGTTTTGATGTCATAATTTATAAATGATTTGATAGAATTTAATTAATCAATCTTCTTTTTGGGGTGCAAGGTGACTTTATTTTCCTTTTTGATTTCTTCCTTTAGAACGGCCTGCTTCGCCTAGCTGCACGACGCTTGTATTTCTCTCCCACAACCCCGTTTTCACAGTTTAGGCAACTCCCATTTCGCCCGCCGCTACTACGGGAATCACTTTTGCTTTCTTTTCCTCTGGCTACTAAGATCTTTCAGTTCGCCTCGTTCTCTCGTTCCTACCCATGGATTCAGCAACAGTTTGAAAGGTTGCTCCATAGTTCCCTCCTGGGCTACAATCCAGACGAACTTGAAGCTCAAAAGGACCGGTCAAAGGAATTGATCCAAAGCTCGAGCATGGTACACAATTTTCTGTACAAAATTTGAAGGCGTTTAAGGAAACCCAATTTTTGGCTTTTTTATCGTGTCACATGGGCATGTTCAAAAAGGAAAAGGCTCTCCATGGACAGCGTCTGCTTCGGCAAGCGAATAGGCTGGCAATCTTGAAGCGAAGGAGAATTCTTTAACTGTTCGGTGTCGGCATCTTTTCCTATCTCTAACTGTTCTCCTAATCGGGCAAGGTAATCGGCTAACAGGGAATTCATCTTCAGAGCTAAGTCCCAAGGAGAATGACACTATGAATATGAAGCACTTATCTAGAGCTGGTCTAATCATGCACCATTTCTTTTGTCTTGTAGTAACCAAATTTCTTTTAGGAGAAGACCTTTTAAATTTTTGAAATATTGCATGAAAGATCATAATTTTAAAGAGGTTGTTGTGAGAGAGTTTGAGAGTTTATTTATTCAGAATATTTCTTTTTTGAATTTGAAGTAAAAATGATGATGAAGAAGAAAATGGAATAAAAGAATCTTGGAGAATATTTTGAAGAAACAAATATGAAGGAGGATAAAGTCAAAATAAAGGAGGCTTTATTTAAAGAATTTCTTGCCATTGAGAACATGACATGTTGAAACATGGTCATACTCTTTTTTTCAAGATTAATTTATAGATTTAGAACTTCAATGCTGTTAAAGTCTCTTTATTAGAAATGCTTCCAAAAATAGTAAACGAGGAGCTGATTTGTTTAATCTTTCTTTTTTTTAGATGAAGTCAAAATGATGATTTTTGACCTCAACGAAAATAGTTTCAACGTGCTAGATGGTTTGAATTTATCTCATTTCTTTAATCACACTTTTTTTAAGTGCGAAATTTATGATCTACATAGATCATTTGCAAGGTTTTTGTGAAACTTTAAGGAACATGAGAGGAGTAAACATTGTGTTTTATAATTTGATTTTTGTTTGACTAAAGATAATGAGGGTTTATGCTTGAGAGTTCTACTTGATGTTTTCAAAGTATTATTTTGTTAACTTTGAATGAAACATAAGAATAAAAAAACATTACTTGTTCGGGGCACACACTTGGAAGCTTGTGTTTGAGTTAGAGGGAACATTGACAAAAAATTTGGTGAAAAATTTAAAATAGTCGTACTAATGTCCAGTTTGATAATTGGACACAATTGAAATCATTGTATTATTTTATTTCTATTTAAGATCTTTCCAGTTTAAAATAGCGGATATTTAACAACTTAAAAAAAATAGGCAGTGAAATAATAAACTTTCTACTGAAAATGTTCCTATAAAAAGTCTAACAACACATTCAAGAAAGAGTTAATGTTTTTGTTGATCAAAACTATTAGGACAAACATTTGTTGATGATAAACAGTTCAAATAAATTCTCTGTGGCGAGATTTTGTGGGATGTTGAGGCATAAAAGAAGTTTAGCAGTATTATAAGCATATATGAATTAAATGAGATCCTTTCAAAAAGAAAAATTCTTCTTTCACAGGTTGTGTAAGAAAAGAATTCATATTAAAACTATTAGAGTAAGGAGGACAAAATTTGTAGTTCTAGTATATAAAAACGGTAAATAGATATTAGGGAGTAAACTTTTCACGGAAAATGACTTTAGCCATATAAAGGTTTAAGCCTTCAATGTACTTGTAGTAACTAAGTATATGTAAGGGTTCAATTTAAGGGTTTACTTGGGTCAGGATTATAAGCCTAGAATTTAAATGGGCTTTAAAAGTTTTATCCCCATCCTACCCTAATAATAGATTGAGTTGGATCGTCCTTATGGCCAAGTCCATTTAAATAACCCTAACTGTCTGTACCCTAGTTCTAACCTATAAAAGGAAATAAAAAGATCTACATTGAGGAGGATACTTAATAAACAATGGCAGGAGCAACTACACTGACATATAGATCCTTTCTCAAAACCTACTTGCTCACCATTTATTAGTATCTCTGTCTTCCTCGACATTTGAAGGTTTAATCTTTAACTCTGCTTCTCATTTATATATTTGAATGATGTCTGTTTTTTCACTTTGAATGAGTTGCTTTTATTACTTTTTTTTTTGTTTAAGAAAGACTTTATTTTCATTTGTGGTCAGATTTGAGTGAAAAAAGACTTTCAAATATCAAAAAATTATTTTTTTAATCAAATGACCGTAGTGTCTAATCATAACTAGATTTTCTTTATTGGCTTTGCTTTGATTTGCTTTCCAAATAATTCAAGAATTTGAATGCTCTTGAAATAATTAATGTCCCAGTGTGTTTAAGTTTTCTTTTTAATTAATATTAAATCTTCTTTGAATTAAATTGATCATTTATTTCCACAAAAATTCTATATGTGAGGCAAAATCCTTTTAATTATCATGCAAGAAGAAACTAAATTGAATCTAAAAACAACATTTGCATAGTATTTAGTTAAGGTGTCTAACACTTGCGAAAACCTTAAGTTGTTATAGAAGAAGAAGAAGAAGAAGAATCTGGAGAATGCCATAGAAAAATTAAGAGAAGGAATTGTCAAAATGTCCAACAGTGAACCAAATGCACCAGACCCAGAATTCAGTTCTTCAACAACACCTTGATTGTTTTCTGTCTGGTCTTCAGACTACCCCCAATCATCCTCCTTATACTTGGATGATTGAAAAGGCATTGCAAGAATTGAACGAAGAAGGGGGTTCTAATAAAGACTCAATATCTGAGTTTATCATCAATTAGAAATTTCAACTAACGACTGAATTTTTAACAATTTTACTTGAAACAAATTACTTATGAACATTTTTTAACTCATTCACATGCTCTAAAAGTGTTTTAAAACTAATTTAGCTTAAAACAAGCCAATTCAAACAAGCTCTAAATCAGGGGTTCCATGTGATTGAAAGAAGGTTAAATTTTGTGCTTCTTTAACAACTACAACAACAAAAATAATTACACCACTAACAATAAATTTTTTGATGAGATTTGATATTCCATAAATATTACAAACGTGGTGTATTGATAAATAACTTTCGATGTTAATCCTCGTTTTATGCTTAGTTTGTTAATGAATGTTAAATTGAGTTGCATAATTGTTCACTAGTTATTTCAATCAAAAGAGATAAATTAGCAAATATTTCTTCACTATCTTGTTCAGATTGAATCGTTATTTCCTTCAAGTAATTGAAAGAGCCTTTTGAAATTATCTATTGAATCAAGAGGAGATATTTTTTATCTCAAGACTATCACCTACGGTTTTTCTCACACATATTCATTAATAGGGAGATATTCCTATAAACTTTCTATTAATAGTTGTGTAATTAGTTTATTCTAGGGAGACTAGACCCGCACGATTTAAAAAGCATCACTAATTGGTAAAGTCTGTCTACATATATACCCAACATTTTTTCTATATATTATCAATATGTGACTTCTTATCTTATGTTGGGTGTCACATATACCCCTTTATGAAATCAGTGTCCTCGTTGAGGTTGCTCCACCACTTGGAATTAGCCTAGACCTAGCACTAAGGTTTATCTTGCCTTATCGAAATTTTTCTAAACTCAATTAAACTCTGATCCACATCGATAAGGCTGACATATGAGTGAATTTAAGATCATTTGTAATGGCCAAGCTCGGTACTGACATTATCAGCATTAGACCTAGGTCGCACAACGATAATTGTGTCACTAATTGATAAGGTTTGCTTACTTATATGTCCAACAGCTCTGACGTTTTATCGATGTGAGCTTCTTATCTTAAGTTTCGGTGTCACAATTTATAAAAGATTTGGAGTTCTTTTTAATCAAGCTTTATTGGGGGTGCAAGGCACTATCAATATGAAGCACTTAGCTAGAACTAGCCTAATCATGCATCATTTCTTCTGTCTTGTAGTAATCAAATTTTTCTTAGGAGAAGACCTTTTAAATTTTTGAAATATTGCATGAAAGATCATAATTTGAAAGAGGTTGTTGTGAAAGAGGTTTGAGAATTTATTTATTCAGAATATGTATTTTTGAATTTGAAGTTAAAGATGATGAAGAGGAAGAAAATGGAATAAAAGAATCTTGGAAAATATTTTAAAGAAATAAATTTAAAGGAGGATAAAGTCAAAATAAAGGAGGCTTTATTTAAAGAATTTCTTATAATTGAGAACATGACATGTCGAAACATGCTCATGCTGAATTGTCTATTTTTTTCAAGATCAACTTACAGATCTAGAATTTTAATGCTGTTAAAGTTTCTTTATTAGAAATGGTTCCAAAAATAGTAATTGAGGAGCCGATTTGCTTAATATTTCATGTTCTGCTGATGAAGTCAAAATGGTGATTTTTGACCTAAACGAAAATAGTTTTAACGTGCCAGATGGTTTGAATTTATCTCATTTCTTTAATCACACCTCCTAAGTGTGAAAATTTATGATTTAGATAGATCATTTGCAAGGTTTTGGTGAAACTTTAAAGAACATTAGAGGAGTAAACATTGTGTTTTGTGATTTGATTTTTGTTTGGCTAAAGATAATGAGGGTTTACGCTTGAGAGTTCTCTTTGATATTTTCAAAGTATTATTTGTTAACTTTGAGTGTAACTTTAGAATAAAAAAAATTACGTGTTCGGGGCACACACTTGGAAGCTTGTGTTTGAGATAGAGGGAACATTGACCATAAAATTTGATGTAAAATTAAGAATAGTGGTACTAATGTCCGGCTTGATAATTGGACACAATTGAAATCATTGTATTATTATCTTTCTATTTCAGATCTTTCTAGTTTAAAATAGCGGATATTTTACAACTTAGACAGAATAGACAGTGAAATAATAAACTTTCTATTGAAATATTCCTATAAGAAGTCTATCAACACATTCAACAAAGAGTTAATGTTTTTGTCGATCAAAACTATTAGGACAAGTCTTTGTTGATGAATAACAGTTCAAATAAATTCTCTGTGGCGAGATTCTGTGGAACGTTGAGGCATAAAGGAAGTTTAGCAGTATTATAAGCATATATGGATCAAATGAGATCCTTTCAAAAAAAAATTTCTTCTTCCAGAGGTTGTGTTTGAAAAGAATGCCTATTAAAATAATTAAGTAAGGAGGACGAAAGTTGTAGTTCAAATATGTAAAAACGGTAAATAGATATTAGGGAGTTAAATTTTCACAAATGAATGACTTTAGCCATATAAAGGTTTAAGCGTTCAATGTACTAGTAGTAATCCAGTATATGTAAGGTTTCAATGTTAGGGTTTACTTGGGTCAGGATTATAAGTCCAGAAGTTAAATGGGCTTTAAAGTTCTTATCCCAATCCTAATAACAGATTGAGTTGGATCGGCCTTATGGGCCAAGTCCATTCAAACAGCCCTAACTGTCTGTACCCTAATTTTCACCTATAAAAGGAAATAAAAAGACCTACGTTGAGGAAACTCTTAATATACAACGGCAGGAGCAACTGCACTGGCATATAGATCCTTTATCAAAACCTACTTGCTCGCCATTCATTTGTATCTCAGTCTTTCCTCGACATTTGAAGGTCTAATCTTTAACTCTGCTTCTCATTTATATATCTGAATGATGTCTGTTTTTTCACTTTGAATGAGTTGTTTATATTACTTATTTCTTTTTGTTGTTTAAGAAAGACTTTATTTTCATTTGTGGTCTGATTTGAGTGAAAAAAGACTTTCGAATATCAAAAAATGATTCTTGGAATCAAATGATTGTAATGACCTATCATAACTAGATTTTATTTGTCGGCTTTGTTTTGATTTGCTTGCCAAATAATTCAAGAATTTGATTGCTCTTGAAATAATTAATGTCCCAGTGTGTTTAACTTTTTGTTGTAATTAATATTAAATCTTCTTTAAATTAAATTTGTTATTTCCTTCCCAAAAAATTCTATATGTGAGGCAAAGTCCTTTTAACTATGTGGCAAGAAGAAACTAAATTGAATTTAAAAACAACATTTGCATAGTATTTAGTTAACGTGTCTAACACTTGTGAAAATCCTAAATTTCTACAGAAGAAGAAGAATATGGAGAAAGCCATGGACAAATTGAGAGAAGGAATTGTTAAAATGTCCAACAGTGCACCAAATGCGCCATTATCAGAGACTCAAAATTTGATTCTTCAACAGCACCTTCATCATTATCGGTCTGGTCTTCAGACTACTCCTGATCATCTTCCTTATACTTGGATGATTGAAAAGGCATTGCAAGCATTGAACGAAGAAGGAGGTTCTAAAGAAGAATCGATATCTGATTTTATCACGAAAAATAATGACAGTTTGCCAAGGGGTCATACGACAATGCTAAAACATCATTTGGAGAAGATGTGTGAAAGGGGGGAAATTGTTATGACTGATGGAGGAAGATTTTTGCTTCCTGGTGACGGTGAAAATTTGAATGCAAAGGGAAAAGAGAAGAGCCAGATAAGGGGGAGTTCATCAAATATACATAAGAAGCACCAAGAAAAGGAAAAGGAGCAAGATCCTCAACATGTGGTGCATTTGGAGCAACTAAAAAAAAGAGGTCGTGGGAGGCCTGCTAAGAACAAAGAGGCTGGGGCCCAAAAAGGTGATGATACAACTTCAGCATTGGCAACAAAGGAACCATACGTTAAGCGTGAAAGGGCTCAAGGGTCAGGAAGACGGGGCTGATCTAGATGATGTATTTGTGAAAGACATCAGATTGTCTAGAAGAAGCAAAACAACCAAGGAATAGGAAAGAGTTTGGAAGACACAATAAAGTAGCATTTCCAGAAGTTCAAGTGTTAGCGGATACATTTTAGTTGTTTTTATTTCTTTAGATACAATAATGTAATTCGAACAAGTAGTGTTAGTTATTATAGAGAAGCTATAATATTATTTACTAGTTGTTTATATTAAAAAAGAAGTTGACAACGATTTGGCCTTATATGCATGATTTCTAAGGAGCCTAAGTTTGAAAAATTATGTTGGGATAGCACCAACTTGTTTTTGGTAACACAACAATACTTAAAACGATCTTTTGAACTCAAGTTAGACATAAATTATATATGTGAGGAAAACTTCTTTTCACTATCGTGTAAGAAGAAAATAAATTGAACCTGAAAAGGGGCGTGGTTGGTGTGTCACTGGGTCGGTGGGGGAACCCGTAGGAAGGGGGGACGACCCGCCGAATTCACATCAGAAATCAACATTTGCATAATGTTAAGTCTCTTGATTAATCCCATTTTGTCGTAGAAATTGGCTATGTCAAACATGTTAGTAATTGAAAAAATCCATATAAAAAATTAAAATAGTGCATTGTTTTCAAGATAGAATGGGAAAATGCACAAGTACCCCCTCAATCTATGCCCGAAAACCCACTTTCACACTTATACTATACTAAGGTCCCATTACCCCCTGAACTTATTTTATAAGTAATTTTCTACCCCTTTCGGCCTACGTGGCACTAGGTTGAAAAAAAAAGTCAATCAGCATTGACCCCACAAGATAGTGCCACATAAGCCGAAAAGGGGTAGAAAATTATTAATAAAATAAGTTCAGGAGGGTAATAGGACCTTAGTATAGTATAAGTGTGTCTCTGGGATTCGAGCATAGCTTGAGGGGTACTTGTGCATTATCCCAGATAAAATTGTTAACTTATTTATCTATAATTATGACAACATTTGAGTATCAGATTTAAGCACATTACACCTATTAAAAATAGTATGATATATGCAGATATATGAAAAAAATAATAACAAGGAACATGTACACTAGTTTCAATTAGTTAAATCAAGACCCATAATTCTTAATTAATAAGAAAACTAATTATTAGCTATATTATAAGAGTGGTCAACATTTTTAATATTATGCAAGTAATTTCAAAATTAGTTGCAATAATATTATATCAACAAAATAGTAAAACCATGTTAGATATTAGAATTTTGACATGATGTACTATCACCCAATTTTCATAAATGAAAAACAGATTATGCTATACTACTTTATACTATATCATATGACAATTATGAGACTTATTAATATTTCATAGAGGAAAATTATATTTTTAATAATATTTTGATTAAATAATATGATTATTTTAAACACAACCTCTCAAAAATGAAAATAAATATTGTGGTCAAAATATATTATATAAAAAAGGTAAATTAGATTTAAGGACTTCACTTTTTAAGGATATCTTTAGCCTCCAATCCTTTATGCGTTCAACATACTAGTACAACAAAGGCCAAGGCTGCTTGGGTATGACAGTACTCTTTGTGGACTCAAATGGTATGTTTAAAATGGTATTGATAATCTTATCTTGGAAAGAGATTCTATGTTAATTATCAACATGACAAAAGACAAAGTTCTTCCACTTTGACACCTGAAAAGATACTATTATAGAAGCTCAAAAGTTGGTGCAAAAGATCAATTGTCAATTCCAACATTGTTATCGAGAGGCTAATCAAGTTGCAGATGCATTGCCAAATGAAGCATCCACATCTTACCCTGAAGGACTTACCACAACATGTGAGAGACCCTTAAGAAATGGATGGAGCACAAATGTCCTCGTTAAGATTCAAGCACAAAAAGCTTACTTTTTGGTAACTATAGTCCTTGCAAATAATTAATTGTTAGATGTTGTTTGTTGGAACTTTAGTTTAGGTAATTTATATTGCAACTATGATTTTGGAGGCAAAGATAGGATTGTCCACCTCCTTTGTACATGTTTAATGTTAGATTTTGAGATTAATACAACACCTAGGCTCTACAAGGAAATTATATTTAAAAAATCTAGTATAAATTACATCAAATCTCAAAGGTCGAGGTCTTACTTGGATAAGTTTGTGAGACCCAAAATAAATGGGCTTTAAAAATTTTATTTCATCCCTAATAACTAATTGAATTGAGATGATCATATGAGCCAAAGTTATTTTGATAACTTTAGCTATATATATCATAAAGCTAGCCTATAAAAACAAGGAAAAAGACTTAATCAACAGGGGGACTCCTAGTACACAGATATAACAACAATATTAAAACATGTAAAACACATCTTTCATTGGTGTTTCTATTTTCACAATTTAATTCCTTTTTAGCCAAAGCTTAGATGTTGAATTTAATTATTCAAATAGTCATAATTAGGTATGAAATTTGTTGGTGTGAATATTGATCTGCTCACTAACAAAGAGAAAAAGTACAAAGAGTGCCTGCACACACAGATCCAAATATCTTATCGATTATTTGGTATTTTGGATTTCGATTAGTTAAAGATCTCAACCAACAGTGGGTTGAAGTATTATAAATTAATCTACTTTTAGAAGTTAACTATAAATAGAGCAATACACATATAATGTTAGGATTAATTATCCGTTAAAATTCTTTTTCTTGCTATTAGTAAAATATTGGGAGTCCTTCTCTTGTTGTATATATACAAGACATTGTACTATTAAAAATATCGATCATATATATAAGAAAAGTTTCACATATATATATATATTTTATTACATGGTATCAGAGCATGTTTGAATAAGTTTCACATATATATATATATATTTTATTACATGGTATCAGAGCATGTTTGAATAAGTTTCACATATATATATATTTTATTACATGGTATCAGAGCATGTTTGAATACCTCTCAATCATTCTTTTTACTGTATTATTTTTGTTTTTCATAATGAATATTGATTCACAGGCTAGTAATCCGTCCATTCCATCTCTTTCTTCAATACCGCTGGACTTTTTCCTTCTACTAATCTTTTTGGATCTGCCATGACTAATGTGGTGGATCAAACAAATCCATTTTATTTTCATCCATCGGACTATCCAGGTATGACTCTCGTTTCTTTTGTCTTTGATGGCAAGGCTTATGAAAGCATAGAGAAAAGCAATAGTAATCGCACTTTTGACAAAAAACAAGCTGAATTTTATTGATGGCTCCTTGTTAGTTCCCAACATTGATCCTTTGCTTCATAAAAATGGGCTAGATGTAATGATATGGTCCTTTCATAGCTCTTAAATTCTCTTTCTAAGAAAATAGCTAAGAGTGTGTTATATTCTCATATTGTAAAGACCTTTGGAATGACCTAGAAGACAAATTTGACATGACCAATTGAGCAAAATTATTTCAAACTGAAAAAACTAAAAGTAGTTAGTCAAGGTAATTCTAGTGTATCAACTTAGCACAAAAATGAAGAGTTTGTGGAATGAGTAGATGCACTAAACACTTACTCTTCTTGTATTTGTGAGTGTGAATGTGATGGTAAAATAAAGAGTACCAAAGCTCATCAGAATGAAAGATTGTTATAGTTTTTGATGGACTTAAATGACACTTTTGTTGGTGTCAGAAGTAATATTCTCTTATCGGCTCTTTTGCCTAACATTTGGTAGCCTAGTCCCTTGTTATCCAAGATGAAAAACAAAGGAAAATACATTCTACACCGGCTTAACTAGGTGATTAAGAATTTTTCATAGTTGCTAATTCAGGAGGAAAGAAGTACCCGAACCTCAAGGCACAAAAATGAGGTAACTCAAGATATGATGGAAAGAAGAGCAATGTGATTTGTGCTTACTGTAAGAAGTCAGGTCACATTATGGATAAATGCTACAAAATTCATGATTTTCCTGCAAATTTTAAATTCACAAAACCTAGAATGTTTTGGGTCACATATCAAGGAAGTACGAATTTAACTCAAGTGTGTACAATCAAAGTGAAGGAATTAATCAAATAAACATTAATGCTCCAGAAGTCCAAGCTCTCAGTCAGGAGAACATAATACAAATATTGCAAATGCTTCAGCAGATGAAATCAAATCAACATACAGGGGGATTCGAAGAAGCGTTGAATCTCAGTCTTTAGGGTATGTCCAAGTTCCTCAGTTCTTAGTTCTTATACCTGCTTTATTGAAATTGATAGGAATTCTTGGCTATTAGATACTGGAGCAATTGATCATACGACCTATAATAGGGATTCCCTTTCAAATATTAAAGCTCTTTTTAAATCTGTCATGGTAAACTTGCCTAATTCCTATAGAGTCAAGGTTACTCATGCAGGAACAATCACGCTATTGTCTAACATGATTAGACACAACGTTTTGTATATACATTCTTTCAGATTTAATCTGATATATTTGCATAAGTTTTGTGCTCAACTCAGGCATACACTTATTTTTACTCCCTATTCTTTTTTTTGTTTCAAAAGAGCCCTTTGGAGATTGGTAAGGAGTAAAGGGACTCTATATCCTTAACACAAGAATATCAAAAACAATTCCCTCAAGCCAATTCAAGCCAGTTCAAGTTTCCGATTCGAGCAAGAAGTCTAGTTCTAGTTCAGCTACAAATTCTAGTTTAAATTCTAAGAAATTTGTTTCAAATGCAGCTTTTACTTCCCGTTTCAGTTCTTCATCTTTAAATGTATCAAAAAAAATATGGCAAATTAGATTAGGACATATGCTTTTAAGCAATATGAGAAATATTTTTGTTATCTCTTTTCTAGTATCTTCTAAGAATTTGACTCCTTGTGTCGTTTGTCTCATGGCGAGAGAATCCAAACTCCCCTTCCCCGTATAGCACAATATTTAGTGAATAAAATTTTGAGTTATTTCATGTGGATACATGAGACCTTATAAACATGCTACTAATCATGACTTAAAATATTTCTCACAGTAATTGATAATTTTAGCAGAGGTGCTTGGACCTACTTGCTAAGTTCTAATGTAATGCCTTCACCATTTTAAAATCCTTCCTTACCATGGTAGGACGACAATTTGACAAGAAAGTAAAGAAATTCAAGTCAGACAATGCTTTTGAATTGGGAAGTGAATAAAACACATTCAAAAATTTTTCAATCCTTAAGAATTATCCATCAAACAACTTGTCTGTCCACCCCACAACAAAATGGAACTTGAGAGAAAAAAACACCTATTAGAAACTTATTGTATTCTATTGTATCAGTCTCACCTTCCTATTAGTAGCTATTGGGGAGACTGTCTTTTGATAGCAACATATTTAATTAATATATTTCCCTTCAAAGTCTTAAATTCCAAAACACCATTTAAGATACTTTTTAACACCAAAGCACAATTTTCTCATCTTAGAAGTTTATATTGTTTGTGTTTTGTTTATACCCTTTCAAATCAAAAAAGTAAGTTTGATTCGAGGGAAACTCCTTGTGTGTGTTTTGGAGTATCCACATAGCAAAAAGGCTACAAAGTTTTCAATCTTAAATCTCTACAGTGTTTCGTGTCATGGGATGTTGTCTTTCATGAGTTACTTTTTTCATTTTCCTCTACCAAGTCCTCTGTTCCTACCAATTCCTTATTTCCTAGTGCTAAAAAATACATGCTGGCAGATCTATCTTTTGATGTCTTCTCATTACTTGCGTAAGATCTTGTCTCTTTAAATTATTCCATCGTACAATTTACACTACACATTCTCTAACTGCAGTTCCTGATTTTTCGCCTCAACCAGAGCTTACTCCACATATTCCCTGTATTAGCTCCTCACAACCTACCATGGTTGATGTCATTGTGGCTATATACATGCTTTGAAGATCTTCCTTGATCAAGAATCCAAAATAAGAGATTTGGGAATTTACATTTTTTCCTTGGAATGGAAGTACTTCATGAATCACATAGTTTGATGCTTTGTCATTGGAAAGTCGCCCTCGACTTGTTCAAGGAGTTTGATATTCTAGGCCTATCTCATGTGTCTTCTCCTTTAGACCCAACTGTCAAACTAGGCTTCTCAAGAAGGTAAAATGATCTGATAAACCGTCGTACCTGTATGTATTTGTATTTTAGACCTTACTTTGAACTTTGTCAACTGAACCCTCCAACTCAATAAAACTTAACACTTTAAATCTCTCTGACCATTGACCAGGTCTATGAGTCAACTTAATTAATGAGTTGGACAAACACGTGATTCCACGCGCAAAAAAGAGCGTGAACTAAGAATTTTGATTAAAAATAATTAAAAGAAAAAGAAAATTAAAATAAATACAAGAAAAAAATCAAAAATAAATGTTTCACTTCTCTCTTCTTAATTTCCCCCACCCATCCCCCTTTTTCCTATCTTCAACCATCATTTTTACCATTCTTCCCCACCAAGACCTTCATTTCACTCTTTCTCCCCTTCCTTGCTCCTTTCCAATTTCTTTTTCTGTTCTTTTTTTCGTTTTGTGTTCCCCACAAATTAAAGACGCAATTGTGCGAAAAAAATAAAAAATGTAATAAACCTAGTTTTCGTAAGAAATACTTCTAATGAGAATTGACCTCTTTTATTGTCAAAGTTATTCTTGATTTTTTATTTTGTCATTTTTGTAGACAACATCTGGTAGTTTTGAATAGTGAAAGTAATTGTTGAATATCTTTATGAAATTAGATGAAGTGTATTGTGTAAAATTGTATGCAAATATTAAGATATGTTAAACTATTTTAATGGTGATTCATTGACATCAATGGAGGAAATGGTTTTAGAAGTTGCTCAAGTAATAATGAAATGAATAATGGTGTGAAAATGAAGAAACAATTATTTTTTAAAATAAAAAAATAATAAATGACATGTTATATAAAAACTGATTTGGATAATGACATGTCATTTTCATTGGGCGTTTGAAGTTCACACAAATCCAAAGGGGTTTAAAGTGTTGAGTTTTATGACAAAATGCTACGTTAGAAGGTCTAGAATACAAACTCATACAAGTATAAGTGTCTATCAGACCATTTCGCCCGGTCCAATTGTTGATCCTACTTTGTATCGACATCTTTCGGGAAAGCTAAACTACCTCTCACACACACTAGATCAGATCTCTCCTTTATCGTAAAACACTTGAGTCAATACATGTTGGTGCCCAGGAAATCCTATATCAATGTTGCTCTTAGACTTCTTCGCTACCTTTTGAAAGACACGAGACTTGGCCTTTTTATATCACATTCTTCTTCATTTGAACTACGAGCCTTCTGAAATTATAATTGGGGAACATGCCCTGATACTCATTGATCTATCAGTGGCTTACACAGATCCAGATATCTTATCGGTTATTTGGTGTTTTGGGCCTCAGTTGGTTAACGATCTCAGCCAACAGTTGGCTGAAGTATTATAAACTAACCTACTTTTACAAGTTAACTACAAATAAGACAATAGATATATAATGTTAGGATTAGTTACCTGTTAGGAGTCTTTTTCTTGCTATTAGTAAAATTTTAGGAGTCTTTCTCTTGTTGTATATACACAAGACAATTGTACTATTGAAAACATCGATCAAATTTATAAGAAAAGTTTTTGCATATATCTTTTGTTTTCTTACAAAATGAATGTGTAAAACACAACTCTCAAAATATATTTTTTTGAATCAAATGCTTGTTGTAGCTAATTATAATTAGATTTTATTTGTTGGCTTTGTTTTGGTTTTTCGTATAATATAATTTAAGAATTTGAATGTTCTTTAATTGATTAATGTTTTTGTTGTGCCTTAAATTCATCCTTTTGATTAGTATTGACTCAGATTTAATCGGATTGGATATTTCTTTCCAACTTATTGCTGGTAAACTTGAGAAATTAGCTTCTTAAGTTAGAAACTTTTGTAAGCCTAAAATTAATGTTTATTGTCTCAACTTTAATTTAATTACTATTGTGAAGAAAGAGCGATTGAGGGATAAAATCAATTGTCCCAGTTTATTAAAATAATATATATTGAAATGATAGGATACAGTGAGAACATTCATAATATATCGTCTTAATTCTTGTGACGAAAAAATAAAAACGAAAATCTAACAATAAAGAACACCAAATTTAACGTGGAAAAACCCTTCAAACCGAAGGTTACCACCACGGGATCGACAAGAGACGAATTGATTCACTATACCAATAAGAGGGTTTCAAATATTCTTCTAATGGCTACACAACAAGTGCCAAAAGAGAACAAACAATAGTTACACCAACAAAAGATAAATAGAAAGAAACACCACCCAAACTCAGCTTTTGTTCGGGACCTAAAACAGGATCTTTATGACCTCCGAATATGATCTCCACCGTTAAAATCAACCACCAAGATGTCAAGAACACTCAGTTCAAATTTCAGCCCGGTCTAACAGTTAGTTAATCGGGAAACACGATCTCAACGTTGCTGGTCGGAGAAAAAGACTGCAGCAAAAGAACCCTTTTCTTTCTCTCTTTTCTCTTGTTGAAAACTCTCTCAAAAACCTCTCTTATGTTCTAATGTCTTTCAAAGACAATACCAATGAGAAATTAATTATTCTCTCAAGACCATCCTCTATTTATAGAGTTGTGCTTTTCCTTACAAATCCAAAACCAATTACAAATAGGATTACAATTCCAATCCTTTTCCTAATAGAATTGAAAACCAAATAAAGAGAAAAATTTCAATCATTTTCCAAGTAGGATTAGGCCATGGGCCTTTGGCTGGAACATGGGCAATAGCCCAACAAACTCCCCCTCCAGCCAAGGGGCCAAATGGACTTCAAGTGGAGGATCTCTTGGCAGGCTTCATGCCTGCCACACTTCTACAAAACTCATGATTATATACGATCACCACTTTCATAAGCATATCTGAAGGATTGTCGTTAGTGATCTTCTCAACCTCAAATAATTTCTCTTCTAGGGCCACTCTAATCCAATGATATTTTCTACTAATATGCTTGGACTTTGAATGAAAGGTAGAGTGCTTCGGTGAGATAAATAGCACTTTGATTATCACAAAATAAGACAAATCTTGATTGTTCAAAATCAAGATCTTTGATAAACTCCTTCATCCAAAGCAATTCCCTGGCACCTTCAGTAATGACAATATATTCGGCTTCTGTGGTAGATAGAGCTATGCACTTCTGAAGTCTTAATTGCCAAGAAATATCTCCCCCTCCAAAAGTGATCAAATAGCCAGAAGTGGATTTTGAATTGTCAAGATTTCCTCCCAAATCAGAGTCTGTGTAGCATACTAGTTCAGACTTGCCACTACCAAAGCACAACTCCATATCTGACGTACCCTTCAAATATAGTAGTATCCATTTCACTGCACCCCAATGTTCTTTTCCAGGATTGGAAAGCAATCTGCTAACGATACCAACATCATGTGCAATATCTGGTCTAGTGCAAATCATAGCATACATCAAACTACCAACCGCGGAAGAATATGGAATACTCGACATCTCATTCTTCTCTTAATTAGTCGATGGACTTTGAGTCGTACTCAACTTAAAGTGTTTAGCAAGAGGTGTACTAACCACTGTTGTCTCTGTCATGTTGAACCTCTTGAGTAATTTCTCAATAAACTCCTTTTGGGATAGAGATAACTTCTTCTTGTGTCTATCTCGATGGATTTGTATGCCTAAGATCTTCTTTGTTGGCCCCAAGTCCTTCATCGCAAACGAATTGCTTAACTCTTTCTTAAGGACTGCAATTCTAGATTTAATTTTTCCAACAATCAGCATATCATCCACATAAAGTAGTCAGATAATAAAATCATCAATAGAGAACTTCTGAAAGAATACACAATGATCTGAAGAAGTTTTCTTGTATCCCTAATGATATATTCAAACTTTAAGTACCACTGCCTTGGAGCTTGTTTCAAGCCATACAAACTCTTTCTCAATTTTCAAACATGGTTTTCTTTCCCATTAACTACAAAACCTTCAGGTTGCTCCATGAAGAAAGGCAGTCTTGACATCCATCTGCTCAACCTCTACATCTAGACTTGCGGCTAAGGCTAGAACCATACGAATAGAGGACATTTTCACAACAGGAGAGAAAATTTCATCAAAGTCAATCCCCTTTCTTTGACCAAAACCTGTGACGACTAACCTAGCCTGGTATCTAGGTGCAAATGTATGTTGATCTTGATTTAATCTAAATATCCATTTATTTGTTAAAGCTTTCTTACCTTTCGGTAACTCCACTAGCTCATATATGTCATTCTTATGAAGTGACTTCATCTCGTCTTCCATGGCTTCTACCCACCTATCTCTATGAGTATCTAGCATGACTTCATCATAACCTTCAAATTCTCCCATGTCATTCAAGAGGATATACTCATTAGAAGAATAACGTGTTGAGTTTCGCTTTTCTCTAGTAGATCTTCTACAAGAGGTTTCTGGATCATTCGAAGTGGTTATCTCACAATGAGTTGGTTGATTATCAACCACAACAACATAAGTAGGAACATTTATATGTTCTACACTCTGATCATTATCTGGATCATTACCTTGGGTTCCTTATGTGCAGAAGATGTATAAATAATAGGAATTGGATCAACATCAACTAAGCTCTCATCAGTATGAGAATCTAGTTTCTCAGTCTTGTCAATATCTTCAATAGTTTGATCTTCAAAGAACACAGTATCACGACTTCTAATGAGTTTCTTATCAATTGGATCATAGAAGCGATATCCAAACTCATCTTGACCATAACCAATGAAGATGCATTGCTTAGTTTTAACATCCAATTTCGACCTCTCATATTTTGGAATATGCACACAAGCTTTACACCCAAACACTTTCAAGTGATCATAAGAAACATCCTTATCAAACCAAACTCTTTTTGGAACATCACTATCCAAAGCAACAACAGGAGACAAATTGATAAAATAAGCAACAATGTTAAGTGCTTCAGCCCAAAAAAGAATTTGGAAGTTTAGCCTCTGAAAGCACACATCTAACTCTCTTACCGAAAGTTTTGTTCATCCTCCCTGCCAAACCATTTGATTGAGGATTCTTTGGAGGAGTCTTCTGACGACGAATTCCTTGCGATTTGCAGTAGTTATCAAAAGGACCAATATACTCACCACCATTATCAGTGCGAATACATTTTAATTTCTTTCCCGTTTGTCTCTCAGATAAGGCTTGAAACTGTTTAAGCACATCAAGCACTTGATCATTGGATTTTAAAGGATATACCCAAATCTTGCAAGAATGATCATCAATGAAAGTAGCAAAGTAAAGTGCACCACCTTTTAACTTCACTTTGAAAGGACCACACAAATCTGAGTGTACTAGCTCCAATAGCTCAGACTTTCTTAAAGGAGGATGACTGTGAAAAAAAACTCTTTTCTGTTTCCCTGCTAAGCAATGAAAAAATCTTTTCACCTTTGCTTGTTTCATACCACCAAGCAAATTCTTCTTAGCCAAATAGGTGATCCCCCTCTCGCTCATGTGACTAAGCCTCTTGTGCCACAATTTTGATGAAGTCTCGTTCTTCACCAAATTTATAGAGTCACCAAGAATTGATCCTTTTGTCACGTATAAATTTGAATGCTTTCTTCCTCGAGCTAAAATCAATGAGCCTTTAGTGAGCTTCCATTGGCTGTTCCATAAGTCATTTTGATAGCCATCATCATCTAATTGTCCTACAGAGATCAAATTTAAGGGAATGTCTGGAGCATGCTTGACATTCTGAAGGACCAACGTTGAACCGATATTGGTTTTCAAACAAACAGTGCCAACACCAAACACCTTAACCTCACCAGCATTACCCATCTTTAACACCTCAGAGTTAACAGAAGTATAAGATGAAAAGAAGGCTTTTCTTGGTGTGACATTTGATGTGGCTCCAGAATGTGCTATCCAACTTGTATCTTGAGATACAAAATTGATGACGTCTTTATCACAAGCGAAGAGAAGGTCATCTTGGACAACAACAACAACATAATTTTCATTGTTTTCGTCCTTCTTTCCTTCTTTAAGATCTTGCTTCAATTGTTTACAAATCTTTTAATATGTCTTTCTTTCCACAATGATAACATATAATATTTGGATTCTTGAATTTTGACTTGCTTCTTCTTTTACCTCTACTCCTTGGATCTCTTGTCTTATGTCTCCCTCGATCTTCTGTATATAGAACATCTGAATGTGAAGATGTGTCTTGAGATTTTCTTCTAACCTTTTCATTCTACAAACCACTCTTTGCATATTCCATAGTCACCTTTCCACCAGTGGCAGGATTTGTTAAAGAAACACGACGAGTTTCCCAAGAATCTGGTAGAGTATTAAGAAGCCAAAGTCCTTGTATTTCATCATCAAAATTAACAGCCATTCCTGATAGCTGATCAAGAATACCATGAAAATCATTTATATGATCAAGAATAGGACTGCCCTCCTTGTATTTAAAGGTCATCAATTGCTTTAACAAGAACAACTTGTTATTGCCAGTTTTTGAAGCGTAAAGCGTCTCCAACTTTTCCCACAATGTTCTAGCATGTGTCTCATTCACAATATGGTTGTGAACATTATCTTCAACCCATTGTCTTATATATCAATATACTTGTTGGTGATCAAATTCTCAATTTTCATCGGTCACATTCTCGGGTTTATGAGCAGAAAAAACCGGAGGATGCATCTTCTTCACGAACAATAGATCTTTCATCTTGTTTTTCCATATGTTGTAGTTTCTTCCGTTTAGACATACCATCTTACTGATATTCCCCTCCATATAGAAAACCTTAGCTCTGATACGAGAAAAATCTAACAATAAAGAACACCAAGTTTAACATGGAAAAACCCTTCAAACCGAAGGTAACCACCACGGGATCGACAAGATCCGAACTGATTCACTATACCAATAAGAGGGTTACAAATATTCTTCTAATGGCTACACAATAAGTGCCAAAAGAGAACAAACAATAGCTACACCAACAAAAGATAAATAGAAAGAAACACCACCCAAACCCAGCTTCTGTTCGGGGCCTAAAACAGGATCTTTCTGACCTCCGAATCTGATCTCCACCGTTAAAATCAACCACCAAAATGTCAGGAACACTTAGTCAAAATTTTAGCCCGATCCAACTGTTAGTTAATCGGGAAACACGATCTGAACGTTGCTGGTCGGAGAAAAAGACTGCAACAAAAGAATCCTTTTCTTTCTCTCTTTTCTCTTGTTGAAAGCTCTCTCAAGAACTTCTCTTATGTTGTAATGTCTTTCAAAGACAATACCAATGAACAATTAATTATTCTCTCAAGACCATCCTCTATTTATAAAGTTGTGCTTTTCTTTACAAAACCAAAACCAACTACAAATAGGATTACCATTCCAATCCTTTTCCTAATAGAATTGGAAACACAATAAAGAGAATAATTTCAATCCTTTTTCAAGTAGGATTAGGCCATGGGCAATAACCCAACATTAATTAAGGTTGCAACTTTGCCTTTAAGATAAAGTCAATCAATAAAATGATGAGGTCGCATTTATGTGTCCTGAGATGTAATTGAAAGATATTAAATATGTGCTTCCTTAATGATGCACAATTTTTTTTTAGAAAAGAACAATAGTAACAATAACTAATAGGATAACTGAAACAAAGAAATAATATTTAATATGAAAATCAAAGAATAATTTTACACATTTTTAGTAATAGATTATCTTCCAACAAGGGTGCGGAAGTGATTAAATATTATCAAAACATCATATTAGGGAAACCCCAGATTTAACTCGTGTAACCATCAATGATCTCATTTTGATTTGAATTGTTCGTTTACATGTATTTAGATATTTAGAATAAAATATTTTTTTTAAATGAAAATTTTGATAAGAATAAATTTTATATTGCATGAAGATTATATAGATTATAGGGTGATTATTTGAAATAGGAAAATAAATTGAAATACATATAATAATATAATATTGCGGAAAGAGAAAAAAAATTCTTTTTTTTAGAGAAGTAAAATAAAGAATTGTATTGGAGTTGATTGTTTGAAAAAAAATAGACTCCATATTTGAACAGTAAAATAGAGAATAAGATTGGAGATCAACATTAAAAACTAGAATTAGTACAAGATAATTGAGATCACGCCAATAAGGTGCATGGTGACAATATCTTTAAATTCTGAGTCTAACCCCTTGAATATGCATATGTTCTGGTTTGCCAGGCATAAAGGGCATCCAACAGAGGTTAACTCACCCAAAATCAATTTTGCCTTGTCTCGATATTATGTGACAGTTGGATCATCCTGCTTTAGGGTTTGAAGTTATATATGAAGGCTCAGGATTCGAGTGTTTGAGGGCAAATAGTGAAGCCTCAATCATGTCCCAAGATATTTGTATTATAAGGGCGTTCGGTGGTTGGTTAGAGTTATACACATATTAGTAATGTATGGATTAGTATTAGTAATGTATTAGTTATACAAGTTTCTAAATTGTCAACCAAAAGTCATATTAATTTTACAAATGAATAACTTTTTTTCCTATCTACCTACCAAACGTTGTATAAGTAATACAAAAATTATGAATAATTTATTTCTTATCTAGCTATCAAACGACCCCTTTAATAGTACAGAAGTATAAGATTTATTAATTATATTATTGGGATTAATTAATCATCCTAACATTATTTTTCTTATCATTAATACGGAGAGCTACTGTACATTGCCCTGACAATTTGCTGCAACTGCTCTTGATTGCTCTTTTTATCATCCTTGGAGATAATGTCGGTTTCCTCTGAATGGAAGCTTATGGGGTGCGAGTTCAGATATAGTCGGACTTCAACATGAAAAAAAGTGCATCTTTTGCAGTATTTCAAAGAAAACATATATTTATATTGTATTTACAAAATGTACCTATAGTTTAAAAAAATATGAATATAGCTATTATATTTACTAAATGTAGCTATCAACGTTGATACAACTCCTTTCTGACTAAATCCAACTGAGATAAGAAGAACATCAACCACACGAATTAGAAATTATAAATGGTGGATGGATTGCTTTTTTGACAAGAAACCATTATATAAAGTTTCCTTTTATAAAGAAGTCATACGAGAAAGAGGAAGCACATAATGAATAATCTAGCTAAAATAGGCAGTGATGTAGCCAGAATTTTACGAAGGGTGTCAAAGAATTACATTAACTAAAAGAAAACGACGAATGTGTGTACAAATTTTTTAAAAATCAAACTATGTAATAATAATAATTAAATTTCTTTTATGAACAAATGTACAAAAAAAATTATAGTTAAACTACATAATACTTAAGTTTAACGTGTATATTTCATTTTATATAATGTGATCAGACAAAAAAAAAGAAGAGAAAATTCAAGTTAGAATAACATCATTTTTATGCTTCAAGCGGCGACGACAAAGTAAGTTTAATTTTTTTTTTTAAAAAAAAAAGTCAAATCAATTAAATTCTGGTTGGCTTCTAAAATTTTTAATTTATTTTTCTTAAATTTTCAAGTTATATCTAATTAAGGATTATTTTATCAAATAATATTAAATTTTAGTTATTTGTAATAATAGATTATTTAATTATTATTTATCTTAAATTTCAAGGTTGAGGATTATTTTATCAAATAATATTAAATTTTAGTTATTTGTAATAATAGATTATTCAAGTATTATTTAGATTTAGAAAGTAACTAAAAAAAGACTCTATTTTAAAATATTAAAAATGGCATAAAGGACGACAAATGTTGTCGGTGAGGATCCAAATTGCGATCCCCAGCTCCCTAAGCGCTACTTTAACAGCCCCAAGAATCACTGGGCTATACATGCTTGTTGGGCTCAGGGTGTCCAAAATACATTAAATAGTCATTTGAAGTACCATTTTACTTATATGTACAATATAATTTTCCGACAAAGGATATCCAATCGGACACTCTGACACCATTATAGCTTCGCCCCTTAAAATAGGATGCTTAATCCTACCAGAAGTAGGAACCACTACAAAAGTAATCGAGATCCAATATCTATTAATAGGGTAAGATTTTATCCAGAAAAACATGCGCACATAAACAGAGAGTTACAAGCAGAATGTTTACATGTATTTTTATGTATGTTGTCTGTGTGTGAGAGAGAAAAAGTAGAGGAGAATCAAGCTTGAAAAAGTTGTCATCTTTGTGAAGAAAGTAAAGATCCTTCTCCTGCCTTCTCATTTTGATAATAATTATATATTTTTTAATTATTTACATGCATGGTATGTATATCACATGATAATTAGTATAACAAATTTTGTATTTTAAGCACTTGTCTTATCAGTGGCATAGCTACATTGACCCATCATCCAAACATTCTTCATGAATTCTTCTTTTGAGATATATATTAATTTTTGAATATCCTTAATAAATTTTTTAGCTTCGTCACTATTTCATACAAAGATAATATATAAAGACAAAAGAACAAGAAATAGTGTGTATTTTGAAATGTTTTTAGTTTCTAATGTGAATTTGAAGTATTGAAATAAAAATCCCGAAAGAAAATTTGGTAGGTAATTTGTTGTTTAATAACAATTAAATAATGAGCTTATGATTAATACAATAAAGTTATTGCATTCTTAACATCCCTGTACGAGAAAATAACGAGGCTCACTAATTAATTTAAGGGTTAAACAATGAACAGAAGTAAATAATGATGTTTCTAAGAGTTACTTAAGCATTATCACAATTTTAGCTAATGTGAAATGCACGTATGAAAATGTAAAAATTCGAACAACATATCTATTGAAGTCTCAATTTTTTATAAGCATACAAATATAGATAATTAGATATACATATAAATAGTGAAATATAAGTTCACAAATAAATATTTTTGGTATAACTTCGTGTTGAACGTTTTAAAAAAGACGATCATGTGTAAATATCCTTCTTAGAAATTCTGAAGATGTACAAAAAGGAGCACAATCGATGAAGCCTACAATGAGGTTATAAGTCATTTTAATTTTGGATACATAAATATTATTAGATGGTCTTCATGTTATAATTAGTGAATATCTTTTTGTTTTATGTGTAAGTTGTGATATGTCTCAATGATCATTCAGGTTTATTTGATCACTTCACAATCTTTACTAGATTCTTCAATATTTATCGCAGTGGTTAAACATCATATCAATCAATTGCTCATCCTCTTTGATTCCTTATAATAATATTAATATCATGACTAAAGCTTGGTAATTATTCTCAAAAAAGTGTTAGGGAGATCGGTTGAGTTGTTTGGAATTCTTTTGTCAATTTCATTAGCAATAAATATTGTAAAATGGTTTCTTCAGTATTATCATTTTCACTTCTACCAAATTATGAAAAAAAAAATCATTCATTCCTTGATTTTCTTTCTCAAATATATAAGGAAATAATTTCATTGGTAATTGTTTATTCAAATGGAAAGTACTGATGTAACTAAAACAGGGATAACCTCCTTGCTCCACCACTTGGAATTAGCCTAGACCTAGCACTAAGGTTTATCTTGCCTTATCGAAATTTTTCTAAACTTAATTAAACTCTGATCCACATCGATTAGGCTGACATATGACTGAATTTGAGACCATTTGTAATGGCCAAGCTCGCTACTGACATAATTGTGCCACTAGTTGATAAGGTTTGCTTACTTATATGTCCAACAGCTCTGATGTTTTATTGATGTGAGCTTCTTATCTTAAATATTTGGTGTCACAATTTATAAAAGATTTGATTGAGTTCTTGTTAATCAAGCTTTTTTGGGGGTGCATGGCACTATCAATATGAAGCACTTAGCTAGAACTAGCCTAATCATGCATCATTTCTTTTGTCGTGTAGTAATCAAATTTTTCTTAGGAGAAGACCTTTTAGATTTTTGAAATATTGCATGAAAGATCATAATTTGAAAGAGGTTGTTGTGAAAGAGGTTTGAGAGTTTATTTATTCAGAATATGTACTTTTGAATTTGAAGTTAAAGATGATGAAGAGGAAGAAAATGGAATAAAATAATCTTGGAAAATATTTTAAAGAAATAAATTTAAAGGAGGATAAAGTCAAAATAAAGGAGGCTTTATTTAAAGAATTTCTTACAATTGAGAACATGACATGTTGAAACATGCTCATGCTGAATTGTCTATTTTTTTCAAGATCAATTTACAGAATTAGAATTTTAATGCTGTTAAAGTTTCTTTATTAGAAATGGTTCCAAAAATAGTAATTGAGGAGCTGATTTGCTTAATCTTTCATGTTTTGCTGATGAAGTCAAAATGATGATTTTTGACCTCAACGGAAATAGTTTCAACGTGCCAGATGGTTTGAGTTTATCTCATTTGTTTAATCACACCTCCTAAGTGTGAAAATTTATGATTTACATATATCATTTCCAAGGTTTTTGTGAAACTTTAAAGAACATTAGAGGAGTAAACATTGTGTTTTGTGATTTGATTTTTGTTTGGCTAAAGATAATGAGGGTTTACGCTTGAGAGTTCTCTTTGATATTTTCAAAGTATTATTTGTTAACTTTGGGTGTAACTTTAGAATTAAAAAAATTACTTGTTAGGGGCACACACTTGGAAGCTTGTGTTTGAGATAGAGGGAACATTGACCAGAAAATTTGATGAAAAATTAAGAATAGTCGTACTAATGTCCGGTTTGATAATTGGACACAATTGAAATCATTGTATTATTATCTTTCTATTTTAGATCTTTCTAGTTTAAAATAGCTGATATTTGACAATTTAGACAAAATAGACATTGAAATAATAAACTTTCTATTGAAATATTCCTATAAGAAGTCTATCAACACATTCAACAACGAGTTAAGGTTTTTGTTGATCAAAACTATTAGGACAAGTCTTTGTTGATGAATAACAGTTCAAATAAATTCTCTGTGGCGAGATTTTGTGGAATGTTGAGGCATAAAGGAAGTTTAGCAGTATTATAAGCATATATGGATCAAATGAGATCCTTTCAAAAAAAATTCTTCTTCCAAAGGTTGTGTATGAAAAGAATGCCTATTAAAACTAATTAAGTAAGGAGGACGAAAGTTGTAGTTCAAATATATAAAAACGGTAAATAGATATTAGGGAGTTAAATTTTCACAAAGGAATGACTTTAGCCATATAAAGGTTTAAGCCTTCAATGTACTAGTAGTAATCTAGTATATGTAAGGGTTCAATGTTAGGGTTTACTTGGGTCAGGATTATAAGCCCAAAAGTTAAATGGGCTTTAAAATTCTTATCCCAATCCTACCCTAATAACAGATTGAGTTGGATCGGCCTTATGGGCCAAGTCCATTCAAACAACCCTAACTGTCTGTACCCTAATTCTCACCTATAAAAGGAAATAAAAAGACCTACATTGAGGAAGACTCTTAATATACAACGGCAGGAGAAACATTTGAAGGTCTAATCTTTAACTCTGCTTCTCATTTATATATCTGAATGATGTCTGTTTTTTTACTTTGAATGAGTTGTTTTTATTACTTATTTCTTTTTGTTGTTTGTTTAAGAAAGACTTTATTTTCATTTGTGGTCTGATTTGAGTGAAAAAAGACTCTCGAATATCAAACAATGATTCTTGGAATCAAATGATTGTAGTGACTAATCATAACTAGATTTTATTTATCGGCTTTGTTTTGATTTGCTTGCCAAATAATTCAAGAATTTGATTGCTCTTGAAATAATTAATGTCCCAGTGTGTTTAATTTTTTGTTGTAATTAATATTAAATCTTCTTTAAATTAAATTGGTTATTTCTTTCCCAAAAATTCTATATGTGAGGCAAAGTCCTTTTAACTATCAGTTAAGAAGAAACTAAATTGAATTTAAAAACAACATTTGCATAGTATTTAGTTAAGGTGTCTAACACTTGTGAAAATCCTAAATTGCTACAGAAGAAGAAGAAGATAGAGAAAGCCATGGACAAATTGAGAGAAGGAATTGTCAAAATGTCCAACAGTGCACCAAATGCGCCATTATCAGAGACTCAAAATTTGACTCTTCAACAACAGCTTCATCATTATCTGTCTGATCTTCAGACTACTCCCGATCATCCTCCTTATACTTGGATGATTGAAAAGGCATTGCAAGCATTGAACGAAGAAGGGGGTTGTAAAGAAGAATCGATATCTGAGTTTATTACGAAAAATAACGACAGTTTGCCAAGGGCTCATACGACAATGCTGAAACATCATCTGGAGAAGATGTGTGAAAGGGGGGAAATTGTTATGACTGATGGAGGACGGTTTTTGCTTCCAGGTGACAGTGAAAATTCGAATGCAAAGGGAAAAGAGAAGAGCAAGATAAGGGGGAGTTCATCAAATACACATAAGAAGCACCAAGAAAAGGAAAAGGAGCAAGATCCTCAACATGTGGTGCATTTGGAGCAACCAAAAAAAAGAGGTCGTGGGAGGCCTGCTAAGAACAAAGAGGTTGGGGCCCAAAAAGGTGATGATACAACTTCAGCATTGGCAACAAAGGAACCATACGTTAAGCGTGAAAGGGCTCAAGGGTCAGGAAGACGGGGCTGATCTAGATGATATACTTGTGAAAGACATCAGATTGTCTAGAAGAAGCAAAACAACCAAGGAATAGGAAAGAGTTTGGAAGACACAGTAAAGTAGCATTTCCAGAAGTTCAAGTGTTAGCGGATACATTTTAGTTGTTTTTATTTCTTTAGATACAATAATGTAATTCGAACTTGTAGTGTTAGTTATTATAGAGAAGCTATAATATTATTTACTAGTCGCTTATATAAAAAAATTTAGTTGACAAAATCCAACTTATTGAAATCATATTATATAATTCTTATTATTTTTTCTTCAGTTATTTGCTTGTGTCTTATTACTTTAATAGCTATAATACGTTTGAAAATACTATCACGATTATATAAATACAAGTTAACTAATTTTCATGGAAACAACACATTTTTTATTCTTTATACATCGATTGTGTCAATTACACTCAAGTGATAACATGTTTCTTTCTGCAATTTTGACGTAATCCATAGCTATATCGAAACATGATTAAATAAGTTAACACTATGCAAATGTTGCAATAGGCTACATGTTATTCTTCTTGCTTGATTGTGAAACGATTTTGCCTCATATGCATAGTTTCTAAGGAGCCTAGGATTGAAAAAGTATGTCGAAATTGTAAAACTTTGTGATGGAACCAACACGTTCTAGGTGCCATCGCAACCCTAGCATAATCTTTTAAACTAAAGTTCCCCAGAAATTCTATATGTGAGGCAAAATCTTTTTTCTATTAGGAAAGAAGAAATAAAAATTGAACTTGAAACGTCTACATAGTATTTAATCAACTTGTCTAACCCCGTTCGATCGTAGAAATTGATTATGTCTAGTGTGTTATCACTTGAGGTAGTTGACAAAATCCAACTAATTGGAACAACCATATATAATACTTACTATTTTTTCTTCAGTTAGTTTCTTGTGTCGTATTACTTTTAATAGGTATAATATGCTTGAAAAATGCTACCACAACTATGTATATAAATTAGTTAACTATTTTTTCATGGAAACAGCAGATTTTATTCTTTTTATATAGATTGTGTCGGTTACACATAATTGGTGACTTGTTTCTTTCTACAATACTGACGTAGTCAATAACTATGTTGAAATAGTATTAAATAAGTTAACCTAAGTTTGAAAAATCATGTTGGGATGGAACCAACTTGTTTTTGGTAACACAACATACTTAAAATGATCTTTTAAACTCAAGTTAGCCATAAATTCTATATGTGAGGCAAAAAATTTTTCACTATCTGGTAAGAAGAAAATAAATTGAACCTGAAAATAACATTTACATAATGTTTTGTCAACTTGTCTAATCCCGTTTCATCGTAGAAATTGGCTATGTCAAACATGTTACACTTGAGGTAATTGACAAAATCCATATAAAAAAATTGAAGTAGTGTAATGTTTTCAAGATAAAATTGTTAACTTATTTATGTATAATTATGGCAGCATTTGAGCATTAGAATTTAAGCACATCACACCTATTAAAAATAGTACGAAATATGCAGATATATGAAAAAATAAGGAACATATTAGTTAATCAAGACCGATAAGTCTTAATTAATAAGAAAACTAATTATTAGCTATATTATAAGAGTGGTCAAATTTTTTATATTATGCAAGTAATTTCAAAATTAGTTGCAATAATGTTATATCAAAAAATAGTAAAACCATGTTGGATATTTGAATTTTGACATTACGTATTACCCAATTTCATAATTGGAAATCAGATTATGCTATACTACTTTATATTATATCATATGACAATTATGAGACTTATTAATATTTCATAGAGGAAAAATATATTTTTAATAATATTTTGATTAAATAGTATGATTTTTGTAAACACAGCCTATCAAAAATGACAAAAAATATTATGGTCAAAATATATTATATGAAAAAGGTAAATAAGATATTAAGGACTTCACTTTTTCCTCCAAAGACTTCAACATACTAGTAATCTAGTATAGCTAAAGCCAAGGCTGCTTGGATAAGACAATTCTCTTTGTGGACTTAAATGGTATGTTTAAAATAGTATTGATAATCTTATCTTGGAAAGAGATTCTATGTTAATTATCAACATGATAAAAGACAATGTTCTTCCACCTTGACACCTGAAAGATACTATCATAGAAGCTCAAAAGTTGGCGCAGAAGATTTATTGTCAATTCCAACATTGTTATTGTCACACCTATTTTATTTATGTTTTAATTGTTGAGGATATGACGGGTTTTTTAATTTATTTTTTTTTAATTTATTTTTTTTAGAGTCGCCACTGGAAATTGAGTTTTTTAGGTGTTTCAAGTCACCAGATAGTTCTTAATTTAAAATAAAAACTTTTTTTGTTTTGGTCTACGAAAAACAGAGATTGGGTAAGGAATTCTATTGACCGGAGGGAAGGTATGAGGCACCCCCCGAGTCCCGTGGTTCTAGCACGGTCGCTTTATTAACTTATATTTGACAAAAATAATTTATTTATTTAATTTGGATAAAAGGGGGAAAAAAATTAATTACTATTTTTTTTAAAAAAAACTGATTGGCCTAAGAGCGTAACCGCACACAAGACCCTTATTTTTAGAAAAGAATACACACCAAGGATCGTAACCGAACACATGATGGTATTTGAAGTTTTATTTTTTTTTAAAAAAAAAACACAATAATTAATTACTCAAAAAAAAAAATAACGATATAGATGGATAAAAGAAAATGGTGCAACATATAAACCAAGAAATGATTAGTTTTTATTTATTTATTATTATAAAAAAAAATTCTAGCATTTATATTTATGGTTTTACCAAAGGAAAAAAAAGTTTTACTACTAGACAATGACAACAAAAGAAAAAAAAAATTTACAAAATTACAATTAAACGCTCTTTTAAACTAATGATATACTAGTTTAAATTTTTATTTTATTTTTTATTTTATATACTGATAAAAATTTAAGGAATAACCAATTTGGTAAAATTTTTTTATATATATATATAAATGACTACCTTGACTTATTTGATAGAAGATTGCAAAATAGCAAACTTTTAATTGTTGAATTATTAAGTCAAGTTAGTCAAATTTGTATTTTTACTTTAATAATCAATTCAAATATTTTTTTAATAGATTTTTTTTTTAAAAAAACATATTTATTTTTTTTTTAAAGAAATAACCAGATTTTATTTTTTTGAAAAATAACCAGATTTACATTTTTTGCAGAAATAACCAGATTTGTTTTTTGCAGAAATAACCAGATTTACATTTTTTTTGCAGAAATAACCAGATTTTATTTTTTTACAAAAATAACCAGATTTACATTTTTTCTTTTGTTGCAAAAATGACCAGATTAAACCCTTTTGTAAAAATGACTAGTTTTACGTTTTTTCTTAAGTTCATTCCTTAAAAAAAAATTACCGAAAACCTAAAAGATTTGCAATTGTTATACTTTAATTACTTAATTTTTTTCTTTTTTTATTTTTTTTTACTTACTAAAGCTAAAATTTAAGCTAAAAATGATTAATAATATATATGTACATCATAATAAACATAATCATATGAAAAACACTATAGAATAATAAACTAATAGAAATATACAAACAAAGTAACATAAGGATAAACATAATCATACGAGAATCATAATAAGCTTAGCAAAAAATATCAACAATTTTTCAAAAAAAACAAAACATAAAAATAACATAAAGATTACATTGAAATGTAAAAAAGAAATACCTAGAGTTGATGACAAGCAAATATAGGAGCAAATTTAATTGAATTCCCAAGACAACCCAATAAAGATATCTTCTTCTTTTTTTTTTTTAAGAAGAAGAAATTTTTTAAGTAAGTTTTTTTTTTTTGCAATTTTCTTTCTATATCCTCCTTTTTCTTTCTTCCCCAAGGGGGTTTAAATAGGTGATCAACATTAACATCCCACCTTTCTTGAAAACTTAAGAGCCAATGCATGTATTGGACTCTTTGTTTTCCCAAGGTGCCACCCAAGATGGCCAATGAAATTCTTTTTTTTTATTTTATTTTTTGTTTTAAGAAAAATCAGATTAATTGAATATTTTTTTGCCCTTTTAGATGACCCATTTACTTTATTCATTAATTGAATATAGTTATATGGGTCATCAGAAAATAATAGGCCCAATGTCATTTAGATGACCCATTTCTTTTATTCATTGTTTGAATAATAGTTAATGGGCCATCTGAAAAAATTTTAAATAGGCCCAAATGTTGACCCATTTCATCAAGACCCAAACAAATTGACCCACTAACACAAAATCTAAACATCTAAACAAATTTAAAGATCAAACACAACAAAATAATGCAGAAAAAAAAGTCAAAATAAATAAATAATAAACATAAAAATCGAAATAAAAAAATAATAATAATACTTCAAGCAAATCATCAACATGATAAACTTAAAGAACATCAATGACATAAATCCGACATCAAACGACTTATATGGTCAAACGAAAAAAGATAATGATGAATTTGGATAAAGATTGAGAGGGGGAAAAGATTGACATAACTTCCGGGTACATGAAGGTCGCCGGAAAACTTTGCCGAAAATTTTTTGATGGATTTTGAACTTAAAATTTATATTAAATGATAGCCCTTGAAGAGCTCTACACATTTATGTAAAGGGTTTGGGATGGGAATGACCGGAACTTTATAAATCTAAGGAAAAAGTAAAAATTAAATTTGGTTTTCCTTAGATCTACGGAGTTTGGCTATTGATATGGATGAAAGGTTTGTAGATTTAGGTAGAGGAGGATGAAAGGAAAAGATGGTAAATTTTTTAAAAAAATTCCGGCCAAAAAGGTGGTGGCCACCGGGCGGTGGTGGCGGTAGCGGTGGGCGGCCGGCGGCATGGTAGTAAGGGGAAGAAGAAAGGGACAAAAAATCTAAAATAAACATAAAAGAAAAATGCTAATTTTTTAGAGTTTTGTATTTTTGTTTGGGTCCAATAACAGCCCTTGGATCAAAATATCATGAATGGTTGATATTCAATCTTGACCATTTCTATGGACCGGGTCAAGATCAATTGGGCCATCAGAATTGATTTAAATCAGCCAATTTAAACAAAATTGGGTCATTTGAGCCAATAAAATAACAAAGACAAATACCAAAAATTCAAATAAATAAAAAAAAAATTCCTTACTAAAAATATTATAGGAGTAAAATAAACACGTCAAAAATTAGGTGTTCACAGCATGCCCCTCTTTGCTTGGAAACATGAAGAGTTTTCAAGCAAAGAAAGTGAACGAAGTGGCTAGTTTTTGACTGTTTCAAACTCCGATGAAGCCATTTTGAAAAAGATGACCAAACTTTGGTTCAGAGGTTGCCTACATATCCTTGATTAAAAGGAAATCAGATCAGTGTAGCTCGAGAAACTTTGATAGTCGAAACTATTAGAAAAGACGGCTAAAAGATTGCTTCATATTGCTTGTCATCATCTACTGCCTATAATTACAAAGAAAAAAAAAGTTAGAGAACTATGTCTCTCTACATTATAATGTTACAAGATCCCTAATTGATGTATCTTCTTAGAATCTTGTCTAGATCTTTCACTTGCTCTGTGCATTATCTTTGAGATCGATCTTCATGCTGTCTTGGCGGCTGGTGGATCATTCTTAAGTGCATGTTTTAACTTGAGTGGGTTGTTGAAACTCAAAAACTCAAGATAACAAAATGAAGAACCCATGAAGAATATGTTTCCTTTAGAAAAGAAGAAAACATATGAGAATCTTGAACTAGGAAGAATGACCCTAGAATGAATATGTTAAGTGAAGCGTGTTGCCCTGAGAGTTCCAAATAAGACGCATTGTCCTAAGATTGGATGTATCCCCAAAATGTGAAGAGGGTGTGTATAACCTATGAATGTTGGTGCGTATTTCTTCAGACATGAATATGGTGCGTATTGACCATGAATAAAGGATGTGTGCTTGTTGCACGAAATTCAGATTGGTGCGTATTGCACGAAATTCAGACAGGTGCGTATTGCACATGAACAAAGGATGGTGCGTATTGCCCATGAATAAAGGATGTGTGCTTGTTGCACGGAATTCAGATTGGTGCGTATTGCACGAAATTCAGACAGGTGCGTATTGCACATGAACAGAGGATGGTGCATATTGCCCATGAATAAAGAACGTGTGCTTAGTGCACGGAATTCAGATTGGTGCGTATTGCACAAAATTCAGACAGGTGCATATTGCACATGAACAGATGATGGTGCATATTGCCCATGAATAAAGGATGTGTGCTTGTTGCACGAAATTGAGATTGGTGCGTATTGCACGAAATTTAGACAGGTGCGTATTGCACATGAACAAAGGATGGTGCGTATTGCCCATGAATAAAGGATGTGTGCTTGTTGCACGGAATTCAAATTGGTGCGTATTGCACGAAATTCTCGCATTGATAGGCAAAATGCGAGTAGAATGAGATGAAACACCAAACATTTGAAGACTTTGGAGATCTTCCTTTTTGCGATGTTTCCTTATGACTTGTAACCCTGCATTTTTTCTTCCTGTGTTGAGCAAATGAAAGAGAAAATTGTTAGTTTAAAATGGTGGTTGGTTTGTGGCCTTGGTTCTCCAACGACTTGACCATACTCACGATCAATTTCTCCAACTCTACTACAATGCCTTGGTTAAGCAACCTTTGAAGCTCCCTCTTTGTTAAACAGGGGCCTTGATCTTTTGGTACTACCGAATATCATGGTGAGAGTGATGTCCCAAAGAATGATGACCTTCATGAATTTTGAGTGAAGATGTGAAGTATTTTAGTCCTTGGTCAATGGCTTGTCAACTCAGATACTCAGCTTTACTTTTGGGAACCCGTAGTAAGCTTTGCACTCTTTACTTTATTTTGTCAAAAGATTATATCAAAAGGAGAAGAGA
>NC_028646.1:75518704-75528805 GCF_001406875.1 Solanum pennellii | reverse complement strand
ATATATATATATATATATATCAAACTTAAGAGTAGGAAAGATTGGATCAAGAAAACTATAAACTTAATGAAGGATATTCCTTTAAAAATGAGAAAGAGAACTTATCTGGATGCATATGTCGACTTTGATTGAACCATGACATGCACTTGGACTTGCCCCCTGATCCATTTTTTTTTAGTTCTCAAAATCTGAGTCATCTTCAATTGATCTATGTGCCCTTTATGCAGAGGTGTCGAGAAATGATCATCTTTGCAGATTTCATTCATGATGTTCTCTCCCTTTATCTTAAGGTGCCCGTAGGATTTTCACCTATAAGATTTTATTCCGTCTTATGATGCCTATGAAGGTTTTCACCGATAAGACACTCTCTTCTCTCTCTCTTTTTTTTTTATGCTGCCTTTGATGATTAATATCATTTTCAGATTTGACCAAAAAGTCGGTTGCCAGAATAAACAGAATTATGATCTGACATTATTCTATATATATAAAAAAAAAACAAAAAATGCCCCAGTTTTCTGTAAATACTGGAAAACTGATTTTTTTTTATATGACCGAACCCCTAAAGGGTTGCCCACGTATCCTTTCGGAATCAGGTCAAACGTAGTTCAGAATTTTCAATGAGAGATTTTTTTTTAAGGAGGTGCCTCTGTTCTTTCAACCCCAAACATGTCACAGAACCTTAGAATGCATTAGATGTAGTATCTTTTGACTGAATCTGCATTAACAATTATGCCCGTGGTTTTTCCTTCCACATCAGTAAGGTGCAGGGCTCCTTTGGACAATACTTCCTTGATAAGATATGGACCTTGCCAATTTTGGGCAAACTTTCCTTTGGCTTCTTCTTGGTGCGGGAGAACGTGCTTTAAGACCAGTTGACCTACTTCAAAGTGTCTTGGGTGCACTTTTTTTGTTGTATGCACGAGCCATCCTTTGCTGATAAAGCTGACCAAAACAGACAGCCGTCAATCGTTTCTCGTCTATTAATGCGAGTTGCTCTAGTCGGGTTTTGACCCATTCGGTATCTTCAATTTCAGCCTCAACAATAATTCGAAGAGATGGAATTTCAACTTCTGCTGGAATCACAGCCTCAGTTCCATACACCAGCAAATAAGGAGTTGCGCCAATCGAGGTACGCACTGTTGTGCAATATCCTAAAAGTGCAAAAGGCAGTTTCTCATGCCATTGTCTAGTGCCTTGAACCATCCTTCTGAGAATCTTTTTAATATTCTTGTTGGCTGCCTCCACAGCTCCATTGGCTTTCGGTCGGTATGGAGTAGAATTGTGGTGCACAATTTTGAACTGCTCGCATACCTCCTTAATCAGATTACTATTGAGGTTTGCGGCATTATCTGTGATGATAGCTCTTGGGATACCAAATAGACAAATAATGTTTGAATGAACAAAATCCACGACCGCGTTCTTAGTGACTGCTTTGAAAGTTAACGCCTCCACCCATTTGGTGAAGTAATCAATCGCAACCAAAATGAATCGATGTCCATTAGAGGCTTTGGGCTCAATTGGTCCGATTACATCCATTCCCCATGCAACAAAGGGCCAAGGAGCAGCCATGGGGTGCAACTCTGAATGAGGTGAATGAATGAGATCCCCATGGATTTGACATTGATGACATTTTTTCACAAAGTGAAAGCAATCTCTTCCATGGTAAGCCAATAATACCCCGCCCGGAGTATCTTTTTTGCAAGGACATATCCGTTCATGTGTGGTCCACATACCTTAGCGTGCACTTCATTCATAATTTTCTTGGCTTCTTCAGCATCCAAACATCTCAATAAATTCAAATCCGGAGTTCGTTTATACAAAACATCCCCGCCCAAAAAGAAACCATTAGCCAGACGTCTAATAGTTCTTTTTGGGCTTTTGTTGGCATGTTCGGGGCATCTCCCTGTCTTCAAAAAATTCTTGATGTCTGAGTACCATGGCTCACCATCAGGTTCTGCTTCCACTGTATTACAATAGCCATGTTGGTCCCGAACTTGAATCTCTAATGGGGTGATGTAAGTGTTTCCAGGATAGGGAAGCATTGAGGCCAAAGTAGCCAAGGCATCGGACAAATCATTATGAAACCTGGGAATGTATCTAAACTCGATGTATCTGAACCTTTTGCTAAGATCTTCCACACATTGTCTATATGGAAGGAGCTTGAGGTCTCGAGTTTTCCATTCGCCTTGAGCTTGTCGGATAAGTAAATTAGAATCTCCCAACACAATTAATTCTTGCACACCCAAATCTATTGCCATATTTAGACCCATGATGCAAGCTTCATACTCAGTGGTGTTATTTGTACAAAAGAAGCGAAGTCGACCTGTTGCAGGGTAATGTTTCCCTGTGGGCGATATTAAAATTGCCCCAATCCCTGTGCCTTTTGTATTGGTTGCTCCATCAAAGTATAATTGCCAGGCTTGATTTTCATTTGAACCTACATCCTCAATTGAGTTAATCTCTTCATCTGGAAAATATGTATCCAATGGTTCGTAATCACCTTCGACTGGGTTCTCTGCCAAGTGGTCTGCCAAAGCTTGGGCTTTCATTGCAGTGCGAGTGACATACATAATGTCGAATTCAGTGAGCAAAATTTGCCATTTCGCGAGTCTGTCAGTTGGCATTGGTTTCTGAAAGATGTACTTTAAAGGATCCATCCTTGATATGAGGTAAGTTGTGTAGGACAATAAGTAATGCCTTAAATTTTGAGCTACCCAAGTTAGGGCGCAACACGTCCTTTCCAAAAGGGTGTACTTGACCTCATAACTAGTGAATTTCTTGCTCAAGTAGTAGATAGCCTGCTCCTTCCTTCATGTAGCATCATGTTGAACGAGAATACACCCAAAGGAATTATCTGTTACTGAAAGATATAGAAAGAGAGGCCTGTCAGGTCAGGCGGTACCAACACGGGATGGTTGGCCAAATACTCCTTGATTTTTTCAAAAGCTCGTTGACAATCTTCTGTCCATCTGACAGCAGCATCCTTCTTCAAAAGTTTGAAAATGGGCTCACATGTGGTTGTGAGTTGAGCAATAAACCTGCTGATGTAGTTCAACCTACCAAGTAGACTCATGACTTCGGTTTTATTTTTCGAGGATGGCAAATCTCGAATGGCTTTTATTTTGGAGGGATCCAATTCGATTCCCTTCTACTGACAATAAAACCCAAAAGTTTTCCAAATGGAACTCCGAATGCACATTTTGCTGGATTAAGCTTGAGGTCATATCTTCGCACTCTTTCCAAGAATTTTCTCAGATCTTGCACATGATCAACTTGTGTTTTAGACTTGATGATTACGTCATCGACGTATACTTCAATTTCTTTATGCATCATATCATGGAACATGGTGGTCATAGCCCTCATGTAAGTCGCCCCAGCATTTTTAAGACCAAATGGCATGACCCTGTAGCAATAAGTTCCCCATGGAGTGGTGAAAGCAGTTTTCTCAGCGTCCTCTTCATCCATCAAGATTTGATGATACCCCGCATAAAAGTCCACAAAAGATTGCATCTCGTGTTTTGCACAATTATCAACTAGGATGTGGATATTTGGCAATGGAAAGTTGTCTTTTGGACTAGCCTTGTTCAAATCCCGATAGTCAACACAAACTCTTGTCTTTCCATCCTTTTTCGGCACAGGAACAACATTTGCCAACCAAGTAGTGTAACGAATAACTTGGATCACCTTTGCATTCAATTGTTTCATTATTTCTTCCTTGATTTTTTCACTCACGTCCGGTTTGAATTTCCTTCTTTTCTGTTGGACGGGTGGAAAATCAGGATAAACGGGCAACTTATGAACCACTAAATCAACACTCAAACCTGGCATGTCATCATAAGACCAAGCAAATACATCTTTGTATTCAAACAAAAGTTGTATTATTGCCTCTCTAATTTCCTGATTGATATGTAAACTTATTTTTATTTCCTTAACATCCTCGGAACTTCCCAAATTGATTGTCTCAGTTTCACTAAGATTAGGCTTCGGTTTGTGCTCAAACTGTTCCAGTTCCCTATTAATTTCCCTAAAAGCCTCTTCTTCATCATATTCCACCTCTTGACTTGGTGATTCAAGAATAAACAACTCTTTGAAATCAGGGAGTGAATTCCACATGCATGTCATGTTATCAAAGCCGTCATTTACAGAACTGAAAAATAGAAAATAAGAATTAAGAGAGGAGAAAAAAAACAAAATTTACTATGAAGCTGAAATTTCATTTCATTGACATCAAAAGGGACAGAAGGGTTGACAATAACAAAATACTTTGAACTACTCGGACCACAACCCTGAGAACAACAAAATACAAAAGAGTAGCAAAACAAACTACCACGACTCCTTCCTTATGGGGAAATGAGTGGCTTCCCAATTGTTTAACTCAACACCTGAGCCCACAAGCTGCATATTGGCATGACTTGTGCCTTCACCAGCTTGGACCATATTTACTTCACAAAACAACTGACTGAGATCCTCAATGATTTCTTCAATGTCTTCAAGAGTGAATGAATCTTTCAATTCTGAACCCTGCGGTTTGATAAAAGAATGAGAAATATGGGGAATCGGTTGTGGCAACGACCAATCAAATCCTTTTGTGGTTCTTAGCTTTATCTCCATTTCTCTTGCTTTGTTTGTATCTGAGGCCAGAGGTGCCTTGGTTTCCTAAAAGAGTAATGGGATCCACGATTCCTTGCGAACATACTCCCAAACCTTTACCGGGTTGATAACCATATTTGAGCATCGCCATTGCTACCATTGAAGCGGAAGAAGAGATACATGATTGGATGATAGGTTCTCTTTCTTTGAAGCGATCCACTGATACAACCTCAAAAGACTGGTAAACAACAGAATCACATCCTTCCTTTGCCTCAATGTATGGGACGGATGGATCTCTGTAAATAGGTGAATCATCTTCCCCATGAACAGTGATTTCCTGATTGTTGTATTCAAACTTGACAACTTGACGTAGAGTTGATGGGACGGCTCGAGCCATGTGGATCCATGGCCTTCCTAGTAGAAAATTATAAGATGTTTCCATATCCATTACTTGGAACACAATCGTAAAGACTACTGGCCCAATTGTCATGTTTAACTTGATTTCACCAATGGTATCCCTCCTTGAGCCGTCATAAGCTCGCACAAATACATTACTGGGGCGAATTCTGTCAGTGTTAACTTTCAAGCTTTGCAGCGTAGAAAGAGGACATATGTCTACCCCTGACCCTCCATCTATCATGACCCTCTTTACATAGTAACCTTCACATGTCACTGTAAGATGCAAAGCTTTGTTGTGTCCAGCTCCCTCCTTGGGCAACTCATCATTAGTGAAAGTGATGGCGTTTGACTCGAAGACGCGCCTGGTCATATTCTCCAACTGATTTACTGTGGTCTCTTTTGGCACATGTGCTTCATTCAAAACCTTATTCAACACAAGACGATGTTCTTCTGAGTGCAAAAGTAGAGACAACAGTGAAATCTGTGCAGGCGTCTTCTTCAATTGTTCCACGACAGAGTAATCTGGAACCTTAAGCTTTTTTAGAAATTCTGCATTTTCTTCTTCAGTAACTGCTTTCTTTAGTGGTACTTGGATATTTTCAGTCATCTTGCCTTTTCTTAATTCTTCTGGAGAATAACATCTTCCAGAGCGTGTCAAACCTCCCACTTCATCAACTTCTTCGACAATCTCCTTTCCTTGATAAACCACTGCAGTTTTGTTATAGTTCCAAGGGACAGCCTTTGAATCAATTACTGGAAGCTGTTGAACAGGCTTAACAAAAATAGGCTCCTTCATCTTGGTCAAGCCACTTTGGTCATGTTGTGTTAATGAAAAGCCTTTTGATACATACAACTTTGGCATAGCTGCTCGAACTTCAATCCCCTTTGAAACCCCCGGGACGCACAAGACTTTGGTGTCAAGATTGACACCTTCCGCACTCAAAGAGGCAACTGGTTTTAAACTCTTCATTGACTTGTCTTCTTCTCCAATCTTCCTAAACAACTTTCCCATTTTGCTGAGGAGTCTGTACTCTTGATCATCACGAACCATACCCACTAAGTTTTTTTCAGCTGGAAGTGGGTTATTGGTCACATTGTGAGTGTTTTGATCATCTGTCACAACAACAACTCCATGCTCGATCAGCTTCTCTATTGCTCCCTTCAAGGTCCAACAATTATCAGTGTTGTGTCCTGGGGCTCCTGAATGGTATTCACATCTTTCATTGGCTTGGAAACCTGGAGCATTTGGATTCAGACGATGTGGTGGGATGCACTCAATCGCTCCTATCTTTCTTAACTTCTGAAACAAGTTGGAGTACGACTCCCCCAATGGAGTGAATTTCTTTTTCTGTGTTTGATCTTGAGCATAATTCCGCATAAGAGGAGAGTTGTAAGGGACCTGATAGGGTGGCCGTTGTGGGCGAAAGTTTCCTTGAGATGGGGCCCAAAAATGTGGGCGATTGGGAGGATGCACAAATGACTGAGCATTTAAGACCGTGTACGGAGATGGAGATACTGGATATTGAGTAGCATAAGGGTAATAATGTTGAGGATAGCTAAGTTGTCCCTGAACTGATGTGTAAGGACAATTAGACTTTCTCTGAGCTCCTCTTGACCCTGATGCCAGTGAAATAACTTCCTCTTTCCTTTAACGATTTCCAAAACTTGTTGAACCACCTTGAATGGCCTGTGTGGTAGCTTTGATTGCTGCCTGGCTCACGATCCTTCCTGTTTTGAGACCACTTTCGACCATTTCCCCAATTTTGATTGCTGTGTGAAACGGTCTTCCCATTGCGGCTGTGAGGTGGTGGAAGTAGTCAGGATCTTGAGCCTTTATAAAGATATCAACCAATTCTTGCTCATTTAATGGGGGCTTAACTCGGGCTGCTTGTTCCCTCCATTTGATAGCATATTCTCTGAAGCTTTCACTTGGTTTTTTTCTTGTATTGGAGAGTGTATTACGATCTGGCATAATGTCGACATTGTACTAAAATTGTCTAACAAAATCTTGAGCCATATCATCCCATATGTGCCAGTGGGAAATCTCTTGATCTATAAACCATTCTGAGGCAACACCAGTCAGGCTTTCACCAAAATAAGCCATGAGATATTCTTCTTTACCCCCTGCACCCCGAAGTTGATTACAGTATCTCTTAAGGTGGGCTATGAGATCACCGTGTCCATCATACTTATCAAACTTAGGGGTTTTGAACCCAGGTGGCAGGTGGACATTTGGGAACATATACAAATCTTTGAATGCGACACTTTTGTGCCCTCCTAACCCTTGCATGCTCTTCATGTGTTGCTCGATGCTTTTCATTTTTTTCAACATTTCTTCTTGCTCTGATCCTGGAGTGGGCCTCTCAACATCAATAGGGGAACCGAATTGAACAGAGTTAGGGCCCCCAAATGCTATCCCAGGAGTATAGTACTGCTCTGGATGAGTGGTGAACTGTCCGTCTTGAGCTGCTCTTTGCGTCACAGTCGGTTGTGGGAGTGTATAGACCGGTGCAGCTGTTGTGACAGTGGGAGTATTCCTAAATGGCATGCCTTGAGGACGTGTTGTTGATGGCCCGGCCCCACAATTATCAAATGGCCCATACCCTGGATGGAAGAAAGGTTCTGATATTGGGACCTGAGAAGATGAAGATCGAATACTAGTGATCTCAGGAAAACCAGGAATAGACGTTGGTGGTTCTTGTCCATTGGCCCAGGCTTGCCACAATTGTTCCATAATATTTCTCAGCGTCCAATTTTCTTCAACAGTGACTGTCTCTCTTGTTGTTGAATCAATTGGAGTGTCCGCTGGATTCACCGTAGTTTCATTATTGGTTGTCATTGACGCTCTTACCTTAGACCTGGTAAAGTACGGGTGCTCTGCCAGTTTACCACAAACCTAACCACCGAAAGCTAACTAGAGTTGATGTGAAATGAACAAACTTGTTAGGGGTTAGACAATTTTATAAATCAATCACACACTTATTAATCACATAGTAACATGGGTTCAGACGGCCATTGTTTCATCCCATCTTTGCTTTGCTTATTGTCCCTTTTTTTTTTTGGAAAAAAGAAAAAGTTTTGAAAATAAATTCTGATCGGACCCTTTGGAGGTTGCCTACGTATCATGTAATTGCATGAATCAGATCATTACGTAGTTCAAAAATTTAGACAACTCAAACAGATTAATTTGGAATTCATTCACCAAAACTTCAAGAAAACAACAAAATCAAAAGGTTTAAAAACAACCCGGATCAACATAATATCCTTAAACACCAAATTTTAAACTAAAAACCAAGTCTTTCCACAAACAAAATGAAACGAACAACAAAAACAACAAAAACTTCTCTTCAATCTTCATCACTTTCTTGGGGCTTTCTTTTTCCTCCCAAGGTCTCATACAAATTCAGAAACACCTTTGGCAAATGGGGAACAATGGTCCATGCTTGCTCAGCCACTTCTTGATCATTCATACGGTGTTGATTTTTAATAACATAGGAGGTTTGCTCTGCTAGTTGATGAAATTGAAGTCTAGCCCTTCCCATGTTTTGATGACAGTCATTTAACAAAACCTGATGATTACCTAGATTATTCCTCAAGAGGGCCTCTCGCCCTTCTGCTGCTTCAAGTTGATGGCGAAGTGTTGCTCTTTCGATGATAAATTGTCTTTGCCCCTCTTCGGATGCCTCTAAGTCCCTCTTCAATCGAGAGATCTCAAAATTCTGCTCCCTTTTTATCTGTCGTGCCAAGTGGATTCTATTATGCAATTCCTCCTCCAATCGGGCTAGTCTTCCCTCTGCATGCTTCAATTCTCCTTCCATATCTTGCAACTCTAACTTGTGATTTTTTCCTCTTTGGACCTGTACTTCTTGCCGTGCAATGGTTGCTTTGGTCTTCTCCAACTCTTTTTTCAATTGTCTTATTATATGTTGATCTCTTCTTTTTCTGCTGGATCCTTCAGGAGTGTAACCAAATGTCATTGTATCACGAAACCACGATAGGTACCCAGGAACCACCTTTCCTTTATCTTTCTCCACAACCATTTCACTTAGCTCAGAAATAATACTCCCGTACCAAATCTTCATAATCTCTTCGCTGTTAAAAGCAAAACCTGCTGGAGTGTCATATGCAAACCTACTCATATCATCATTGGGTGGGATTTCTTGAACTCTGGCTAGTTGACGCATAACCCGAAGTGGGGCATATGGTTGAACACCTCTAAGACCAATCAACACAAGAAACGATATACCACTAGACGTGCAAATGATATCCTTAGCTGGGAACCAGTAATAATTCCACACTATATCATCAGATGTGATCACTGAAATTTTTTCTTCACACGCTATTATTCCTTTTGAAAAATCAATTTTGGCTTCCCTTTCCTTATGAGAGGAAACATAGTTGCACCAATCTGGAGTAAACCTAGGCGCACGATCATGGTGATAAAGGTGTTCCAAAAACCATATTTGGAGCAAAATATTACAGCCTTCAAAGTACATTTCCCCACTTAGACATTTAGTTAATGCACGAAACATATCTGCCAGAATCATAGGAATAATAGTTGGATTTTCCATTGTGGTTAACGCCTTCACCACAGCAGCCAGACGAATGTCAATATGCTTGTCCCTTTTGACCGTATCTCTGGTATAGAAAGTCTAAAGAGACCCACCCATTTTTCAAACTCTCTTTCTCTATTTGATTAATTTTGAGCAGTTCCAGAAATTTTTTGGCATCAACATATTTTGGAATTATGGGTCTTTTATTGCGTAGATCAGCACCTCGAAAAGTAGACCCCTTCCCCATGAAGCCAGCAATTTCTTCCAAAGTTGGTGTCATCTCACAGTCAGAAAAACAAAATACATTATTTTTGGGATCCCAAAAAGGAATCAATGCCTCGACCACATCCCTTCTAGGGTCAATCTCCATAAGATGCACTAAATGCCCCAAGTGTTCCTTTACTCTTTTTTTTCTCATGACTTCCCATGTCTGTCCACCATTGCCATAAATCTTTTGGTATAGTATCTACGATCATGAACTCTGGAATTCCTTCGCTTCTAGGCCTTTTTGAACCTTGTCCTTTTGTCGATGGTGCCATTTGTACCTTTAAATAGAATC
>NC_028646.1:75478785-75517692 GCF_001406875.1 Solanum pennellii | reverse complement strand
TTTCGGAATTATGGGTCTTTTATTGCGTAGATCAGCACCTCGAAAAGTAGACCCCTTCCCCATGAAGCCAGCAATTTCTTCCAAAGTTGGTGTCATCTCACAGTCAGAAAAACAAAATACATTATTTTTGGGATCCCAAAAAGGAATCAATGCCTCGACCACATCCCTTCTAGGGTCAATCTCCATAAGATGCACTAAATGCCCCAAGTGTTCCTTTACTCTTTTTTTTCTCATGACTTCCCATGTCTGTCCACCATTGCCATAAATCTTTTGGTATAGTATCTACGATCATGAACTCTGGAATTCCTTCGCTTCTAGGCCTTTTTGAACCTTGTCCTTTTGTCGATGGTGCCATTTGTACCTTTAAATAGAATCAAATAAAGGTTTTTATGACAAACTCTAACACAGTGAAAAAAGAAAAGTAAAAAAAATGTTTTTTTTAAGAAAATAAAATAAAAAACCAATTTTTTACAAACACCGAACCCTTGAAAGGATGCCTACGTATCTCTTTTTAGTGAGAATCAGGTGTGCGTAGTTCATAAAAGAAAAACTTCTCTTGGAAAGACTACCCCTTTTATTTGACCTTTTTTTTAAAAAAAAAGAAAAAGAAAAACTAAACTCGCAAAGCTATTTTGAAGATGGTTAACAATGTCAAAGCCTTCTGAACCAACTATTTTTTACATAGCATATAAAATGAACATTTTGGTCTAGCATGAATAGATATCTTAATTTCGCTAGGTCAAATGTACATGATAAAAAAAACAGCATACCAGAGACATTTTATCTAGGTTTAACTTTTATGAAGGTGTCTAGACTGGCCTACTCGAGCGGACAACTCGAGTCAGGGAGGGTCAGCGTACCGGTAGCAGAGCTATTCCGACTTAACTGGTGGTCCAACCACGCCTAACCTGTGTAACAACCTAGAATCAGGAGCGTAACCGCACACTGACTCATCCTAGAGAGAAGTCCTGTGGAGCGTAACCGCACACACAGCATATAACAAAATTACAGAGACTCAGAGGGTGTGCGAGAGAACCAGTTTATATACAATACAATATCAAAATGATAAATTGCTGAAATAACACAATTAGCATCCAAACATAAAATTTATCCAAATAAACAAAATAGCCAAAAAAAAAGTTAATGTACAAAGCATTCTAAAAGAAGTGTTCCCCAGTGGAGACGCCAAATCTGTCACACCTCTTTTATTTATGTTTTAATTGTTGAGGATATGACGGGTTTTTTAATTTATTTTTTTTAATTTATTTTTTTTATTAGAGTCGCCACTTGAAATTGAGTTTTTTAGGTGTTTCAAGTCACCAGATAGTTCTTAATTTAAAATAAAAACTTTTTTTGTTTTGGTCTACGAAAAACAGAGATTGGGTAAGGAATTCTATTGAACGGAGGGAAGGTATGAGGCACCCCCCGAGTCCCGTGGTTCTAGCACGGTCGCTTTATTAACTTATATTTGGCTGAAATAATTTATTTATTTAATTTGGATAAAAGGGGGAAAAAATTTAATTACTATTTTTTTAAAAAAAAATTGATTGGCCTAAGAGCGTAACCGCACACAAGACCCTTCTTTTTAGAAAAGAATACACACCAAGGATCGTAATCGAACACATGATGGTATTTGAAGTTTTATTTTTTTTTAAAAAAAACACAATAATTAACTACTCAAAAAAAAATAACGATATAGATAGATAAAAGAAAATGGTGCAACATATAAACCAAGAAATGATTAGTTTTTATTTATTTATTATTATAAAAAAAAATTCTTGCATTTATATTTATGGTTTTACCAAAGGAAAAAAAAGTTTTACTACTAGACAATGACAACAAAAGAAAAAAAATTTACAAAATTACAATTAAACACTCTTTTAAACTAATGATATACTAGTTTAAATTCTTTTTTTATTTTTTATTTTATATACTGATAAAAATTTACGGAATAACCAATTTGGTAAATAAAATTTTTATATATATATAATGACTACCTTGACTTATTTGATAGAAGATTGCAAAATAGCAAACTTTTAATTGTTGAATTATTAAGTCAAGTTAGTCAAATTTGTATTTTTACTTTAATAATCAATTCAAATATTTTATCTTTTAAGAGATTTTTTTTTTAAAAAAAACATATTTACTTTTTCTTTTTTTTTTAGAAATAACCAGATTTTATTTTTTTGCAAAAATAACCATATTTACATTTTTTGCAGAAATAACCAGATTTTATTTATTATTTTTTGCAGAAATAACCAGATTTACATTTTTTTGCAGAAATAACAAGATTTTTTTTTTGCAGAAATAACCAGATTTACATTTTTTCTTTTGTTGCAAAAATGACCAGATTAAACCCTTTTGTAAAAATGACTAGTTTTACGTTTTTTCTTAAGTTCATTCCTTAAAAAAAAAAAAGTTACCGAAAACCTAAAAGATTTGCAATTGTTATACTTTAATTACTTAATTTTTTTTATTTTTTATTTTTTTTTAACTTACTAAAGCTAAAATTTAAGCTAAAAATGATTAATAATATATATGTACATCATAATAAACATAATCATATGAAAAACACTATAGAATAATAAACTAATAGAAATATACAAACAAAGTAACATAAGGATAAACATAATCATACGAGAATCATAATAAGCTTAGCAAAAAATATCAACAATTTTTCAAAAAAAAACAAAACATATAAATAACATAAAGATTACATTGAAATGTAAAAAAGAAATACCTAGAGTTGATGACAAGCAAATATAGGAGCAAATTTAATTGAATTCCCAAGACAACCCAATAGAGATATCTTCTTCTTTTTTTTTTAAGAAGAAGAAATTTTTTAAGTAAGTTTTTTTTTTTTTGCAATTTTCTTTCTATATCCTCCTTTTTCTTTCTTCCCCAAGGGGGTTTAAATAGGTGATCAACATTAACATCCCACCTTTCTTGAAAACTTAAGAGCCAATGCATGTATTGGACTCTTTGTTTTCCCAAGGTGTCACCCAAGATGGCCAATGAAATTCTTTTTTTTTGTTTTAAGAAAAATCAGATTAATTGAATATTCTTTTGCCCTTTTAGATGACCCATTTACTTTATTCATTAATTGAATATAGTTATATGGGTCATCAGAAAATAATAGGCCCAATGTCATTTAGATGACCCATTTCTTTTATTCATTGTTTGAATAATAGTTAATGGGCCATCTGAAAAAATTTAAAATAGGCCCAAATGTTGACCCATTTCATCAAGACCCAAACAAATTGACCCACTAACACAAAATCTAAACATCTAAACAAATTTAAAGATCAAACAACAAAATAATGCAGAAAAAAAGTCAAAATAAATAAATAATAAACATAAAAATCGAAATAAAAAATAATAATAATAATACTTCAAGCAAATCATCAACATGATAAACTTAAAGAACATTCATAACATAAATCGGACATCAAACGACTTATATGGTCAAACGAAAAAAGATAATAATGAATTTGGATAAAGATTGAGAGGGGGAAAAGATTGACATAACTTCCGGGTAAATGAAGGTCGCCGGAAAACTTTGCCGGAAAATTTTTTGATGGATTTTGAACTTAAAATTTATATTAAATGATAGCCCTTGAAGAGCTCTACACATTTATGTATAGGGTTTGTGATGGGAATGACCGGAACATTATAAATCTAAGGAAAAAGTAAAAATTAAATTTGGTTTTCCTTCGATCTACGGAGTTTGGCTATTGATATGGATGAAAGGTTTGTAGATTTAGGTAGAGGAGGATGAAAGGAAAAGATGGTAAATTTTTTTAAAAAATTGTGGCCACCGGGCGGTGGTGGCGGTAGCAGTGGCCGGCCGGCGGCATGGTAGTAAAGGGAAGAAGAAAGGGACAAAAAATCTAAAATAAAAATAAAAGAAAAATGCTAATTTTTTAGAGTTTTGTATTTTTGTTTGGGTCCAATAACAGCCCTTGGATCAAAATATCATGAATGGTTGAGATTCAATCTTGACCATTTCTATGGACCGGGTCAAGATCAATTGGGCCATCAGAATTGATTTAAATCAGCCCAATTTAAACAAAATTGGGTCATTTGAGCCAATAAAATAATAAAGACAAATACCAAAAATTCAAATAAATAAAAAAAAATTCCTTACTAAAAATATTATAGGAGTAAAATAAACACGTCAAATTAGGTGTTCACAGTTATCAAGAGGCTAATCAAGGGCAGATGCATTGGCCAAATGAAGCATCCACATCTTACCCTGAAGGACCAGCCGCAACATGCGAGAGACCCTTATATAATGGATCAAGCACAAATGCGCTCCTTAAGATTCAAGCTTACTTTTTGGTAACTAAAGTCCTTGCAAATAATTAATTGCTAGATGTTATATGTTTGAACTTTAGTTTAGGTAATTTATATTGCAATTATGATTTTGGAGGAAAAGATAAGATTGTCCACCTCCTTTTTACATGTTTGATGTTAGATTTTGAGATTAATACAAACACCTAGGCTCTACAAGGAATTAAATTTAAAAAATCTAGTATAAATTACATCAAATCTCAAAGGTCGAGGTCTTACTATGATTAAGTTTGTGAGACCCAAATTAAATGGGCTTTAAAACACTTTTTCAATCCCTGATAACAAATTGAATTGAGACGATAATATGAGCCAAACCCATTTTGACAACTTTAACTCTATATATCATAAAGCTAGCCTATAAAAACAAGGAAAAAGACTTAATCAACAAGGGGACTCCTAGTACACAGAGATAACAACAATATTAAAACATGTAAAACACAATACTCATTGGTGTTTCTATTTTCAGTCACAATTTAATTCCTTTTTTAGCCAAAGCTTAGATGTTGAATTTAATTATTCAAATAATCATAATTAGGTATAAAATTTGTTGGTGTGAATATTGAGCTGCTCACAAACGAAGAGAAGAAGTACAAAGAGTGCCCACACACACAAATCCAGATATTTTATCGATTATTTGGTCTTTTAGGTTTTGATTAGTTAACGATCTCAACCAACAGTGGGTTGAAGTATTATAAATTAATCTACTTTTAGAAGTTAACTACAAATAAGGCAATACACATACAATGTTAGGATTAATTACCCGTTTGAAGTCTTTTCCTTGTTATTAGTAAAATGTTGGGAGTCCTTCTCTTACTGTATATATACAAGGCATTGTACAATTGAAAATATCGATCAAATATATAAGAAAAGTATCATATATATGTATATATATATATATATATATATATATATATATATATTGTTACATGGTACTAGAGCATGTTTGAATACCTCTCGATCATCCTTTTTATTGTATTATTTTATTTTTCACAATGAATATTGATTCACAGGCTAGTAGTTGGTCCATTCCAGCTCTTTCTTCCAGTGCAGCTTGACTTTTTCCTTCTCTAGTCCCACTGGATCTGCCATGACTAATGTGGTGGATCAAACACAAATTTTGTCTCCATCCATCAGATTATCCAAGTATGGCTCTCGTTTCTTCTGTCTTTGATGGCAAGGCTTATGAAAGCATAGAGAATAGCAATAGTGATAGCATACTCGACAAAAAAACAAATTGAAATCCATTTATGGCTCCTTGTTAGTTCCCAACACTGATCCTTTGCTTCAAAAACATGAGCCAGATGTAATGATATGCTCCTTTCATAGCTCATGAATTCTCTTTCTAAGAAAATAGCTAACCTTTGGAATGATCGAGAAGACAAATTTGACGTGTACAATTGAGCAAAATTGTTTCAGACAGAAGAAGTAAGTGCAATTAGTCAAGGTAATTTTAGTGTATCAACTTATTTCACAAAAATGAAGTGTTTGTGGAATAAGTAAGATGCACTAAACACTTACTCTTGTTGTATTTGTGAGTCTGATTGTGATGCTAAATAAAGAGTATCAAATCTCATCAGGATAAAAGATTTTTATAGTTTTTGATGGGCCTAAATGACACTTTTGTTGGTGTCAGAAGTAATATTATGTTGTCGTCTCCTTTGACTAACATTGGGCAGGCCTACTCCTTTATTATCCAAGATGAAAAACAAAGGAAAATACATGTTGCACCTGCTTATCTAGGCGATTAAGAATCTTTCATAATTGCTAATTTAGTAGGAAGGAAGTACCCGAACCTCAAGGCACAAAAATGAATTAACGCAGGATATGATGGAAAAAAGAGCAATGCGTGATTTGTGCTTACTGTAAGAAGCCAGGTTACATTGTGGATAAATGCTACAAGATTCATGATTTTCCTGCTAATTTTAAATTCACAAAACCTAGAAAGTTGCGGGGCACATCACAAGGAATTACGACTTTCAACTCAAGTGTTTACAATCACAGTAAAGGATTTACTCAAAGAGACATCAACGCTCCAGAAGTCCAAGCTCTCAGTCAGGAGAACATAATACAAATTTTGCAAATTCTTCAACAGATGAAATCAAATCAACATACAGGAGGATTCGAAGAAGCGTTGACTCTTAGTCTTTAGGGTATGTCCATGTTTCTCAGTTCTTATGCCTGCTTTATTGAAAATGATGGGAATTTTTGGATATTAGATACTGGAGCAACTAAGCATATGGCCTACAATAGGGATTTCCTTTCAAATATTAAAGCTTTTGAAACAATCACGCTATAGAGTCATGGTAAACTTGCCTAATTCCTATAGAGTCCAGGTTACTCATGCAGGAACAATCACACTATTGTCGAATATTATTCAGGACAACATTTTGTATTTACATTCTTTTAGATTTATTCTGATATATATATGCATAAGTTCTGCGTTCAAGTTTTCAATTCGAGCAAAAAGTCTAGTTCTAGTTCAGCTACAAATTCTATTAGAAACACATTCAAAAAAAAATCGATCCTTAGGCATTATCCATCAAACAACTTTTGTGTCCACCCCACAACAAAATGAAACTTGAGCGGAAAAAACACCTATTAGAAACTTCTTGGGTTCTATTGTATCAGTTTCACCTTCCTATTAGCTATTGGGAAGACTATCTTTTGACAACAACATATTTAATTAATAGATTTCCCTCCAAAGTCTTAAATTTCAAAACACCAGTTGAGATACTATTTAATACCAGAGCACAATAATCTCATCTTAGAAGTTTTGATTGTTTGTGTTTTCTTTCTACCCTTTCAAATAAAAAAAAAGTTTGATCCGAGGGCGGCTCCTTGTGTATTTTCTGGGTATCCACACGAAAAAAAGGGCTACAAAGTTCTCAATCTTAAATATCTACAGTGTTTCGTGTCATGGGATATTGTCTTTCATGAGTTACTTTTTCCATTTTCCTCTACCAAGTCCTCTGTTCCTACTGATTCCTTATTTCCTACTACTAACAAATACATGCTGGCAGATCGTGTCTTCTCATTACCTGTGGAGGATCGTGTCTCTTTAAATGATCCCATCATACAATTTACACATTCTCTAACTGTAGTTCCTGATTCTTTGCCTCAACCAAAGCTTACTCCACATATTCCTTCTAGTAGCTTTTCACAACCTACCATGGTTGATGTCATTGTGGCTATATACATGCTTTGAAGATCTTCCTTGATCAAGAATCCAAAATAAGAGATTTGGGAATTTACATTTTTTCCTTGGAATGGAAGTACTTCGTGAATCACATAGTTTGATGCTTTGTCATAGTAAAGTCGCCCTCGACTTGTTCAAGGAGTTTGATATTCTAGGCCTATCTCAGGTGTCTTCTCCTTTAGACCCAATTGTCAAACTAGGCTTCTCAAGAAGGTAAAATGATCTGATGGACCGTCGCACCTGTATGCATTTGTATTTTAGACCTTACTTTGAACTTTGTCAACTAAACCCTCCAACTCAATAAAACTTAACATTTTAAATCTCTCTGATCATTTACCAGGTCTATGTGTCAACTTAATTAATGAGTTGGACAAACACGTGATTCCACGCACAAAAAAGAGCGTGAACCTAAGAATTTTGATTAAAAATAATTAAAAGAAAAAGAAAATTCAAATAAAAACATGAAAAAAATTAAAAATAAATGTTTCACTTCTCTCTTCTTAATTTCCCCCACCCATCCCCCTTTTTCCTATCTTCAACCATCATTTTTACCATTCTTCCCCACCCAAAACCTTCATTTCACTCTTTCTCCCCTTCCTTGCTCCTTTCCAATTTCTTTTTCTGTTCTTTTTTTCGGTGTTCTCCACAAATTAAAAACGAAATTCTGCAAAAAATAATAATAAAATATATATAATAAACCTAGTTTTCGAAAGAAATACTTCTAATGAGTAATGACCTCTTTTGTTGTCAAAGTTATTCTTTATTTTTCATCTTGTCATTTCTGTAGACAACATCTGATAGTTTTGAATAGTAAAAAGTAATTTTTGAATATCTTTATGAAATTAGATGAAGTGTATTGTGTAAAATTGTATGCAAATATTAAGATATGTTAAGCCATTTTAATGGTGATTCATTGACATCAATGAAGGAAATGGTTTTAGAAGTTGTTCAAGTAACAATGAAGTGAATAATGTTGTGAAAATGAAGAAACAATTATTTTTAAAATAAAAAAATAATCAATGACATGTTATATAAACTCTGATTTGGATAATGACATGTCATTTTCATTGGGCGTTTGAAGTTCACACAAAGCCAAAGGGGTTTAAAGTGTTGAGTTTTATTGAGTTAAACGTTCGGTTGACAAAATGCTACGTTAGAAGGTCTAGAATACAAACTCATACAAATATAAGCGTCTATCAGACCATTTCGCCCGGTCCAATTGTTGATCCTACTTTGTATCGACATCTTTCGGGAAAGCTAAACTACCTCTCACACACACTAGATCAGATCTCTCCTTTATCGTAAAAAACTTGAGTCAATTCATGTTGGTGCCCAGGAAATCCTATATCAATGTTGCTCTTAGACTCCTTCGCTACCTTTTGAAAGACACGAGACTTTTTGGGCCTCAGTTGGTAAACGATCTCAGCCAACAGTTGGCTGAAGTATTATAAACTAACCTAGTTTTACAAGTTAACTACAAATAATACAATACACATATAATATTAGGATTAGTTACCTGTTCGGAGTCTTTTCCTTGCTATTAACAAAATTTTAGGAGTCTTTCTCTTGTTGTATATACCCAAGACATTGTACTATTGAAAACACCGATCAAATTTATAAGAAAAGTTTTCGCATATATAAATTGTTTAATGAACTTGTAAAACACAACTCTTAAAATATGTTTGTTTGAATCAAATGCTTGTTGTAGCTAATTATAATTAGATTTTATTTGTTGGCTTTGTTTTGTTTTTCGTATAATATAATTTAAGAATTTGAATGTTCTTTAATTGATTAATGTTTTTGTTGTGCGTTAAATGCTTCCTTTTGATTAATATTGACTCAGATTTAATAGGATTGGATATTTCTTTCCAACTTGTTGCTGGTAAACTTGAGAAATTAGTTTCTTAAATCAGAAATAAACTTGAGAAATTAGTTTCTAAAATTAATGTTTATTGTCTTAACTTTAATTTAATTACTATTGTAAAGAAAGAGCTATTGAGGGATAAAATCAATTGTCCGAGTTTATTAAAATAATATATTAAAATGATAAGATACAGTGAGAACATTCATAATATATCGTCTTATTGTTGTGACGAAAAAATAATAACGAAAATCTATCAATAAAGAACACCAAATTTAACGTGGAAAAACACTTCAAACAGAAGGAAACCACCACGGGATCGACAAGATCTGAATTGATTCACTATACCAATAAGAGGTTTTTAAATATTCTTCTAATGGCTACACAACAAGTGCCAAAAGAGAACAAAAAATAGCTACACCAACAAAAGATAAATAGAAAGAAACACCACCCAAACCCAGCTTTTGTTCGGGACCTAAAACAGGATTTTTCTGACCTCCGAATCTGATCTCCACCGTTAAAATCAACCATCAAGATGTCAGGAACACTCAGTTCAAATTTCAGCCCGGTCCAACAGTTAGTTAATCGGGAAACACGATCTCAACGTTGCTGGTCGGAGAAAAAGACTGCAGCAAAAGAACCCTTTTCTTTCTCTCTTTTCTCTTGTTGAAAGCTCTCTCAAAAACCTCTCTTATGTTCTAATGTCTTTCAAAGACAATACCAATGAGCAATTAATTATTCTCTCAAGACCATCCTCTATTTATAGAGTTGTGCTTTTCCTTACAAATCCAAAACCAATTACAAATAGGATTACAATTCCAATCCTTTTCCTAATAGAATTGGAAACCAAATAAAGAGAATAATTTCAATCATTTTCGAAGTAGGACTTGGCCATGGGCCTTTGGCTAGAACATGGGCAATAGCCCAACAAAATCCCCCTCCAGCCAAGGGGCCAAATGGACTTTGAGTGGAGGATCTCTTGGCAGGCTTCATGCCTGCCGCACTTCTACAAAACTCATGCTTATATACTGTCACCACTTTCATAAGCATACCTGAAGGATTGGTGTTAGTGATCTTCTCAACCTCAAATAATTTCTCTTCTAGGGCCACTCTAATCCAATGATATTTTCTACTAATATGCTTGGACTTTGAATGAAAGGTAGAGTGCTTGGTGAGATAGTATAGCACTTTGATTATCACAAAATAGGACAAATCTTGATTGTTCAAAATCAAGATCTTTGATAAACTCCTTCATCCAAAGCAATTCCTTGGCACCTTCAGTAATGGCAATATATTCGGCTTCTGTCGTAGATAGAGCTATGCACTTCTGAAGTCTTAATTGCCAAGAAATAGTTCCCCCTCTAAAAGTGATCAAATAGCCAGAAGTAGATTTTGCATTGTCAGGATTTCCTCCCAAATCAGAGTCTGTGTAGCATACTAGTTCAGACTTGCCACTACCAAAGCACAACTCCATATCTGACGTACCCTTCAAATATCGTAGTATCCATTTCACTGCACCCCAATGTTCTTTTCCAGGATTGGAAAGAAATCTGCTAACGATACCAACAGCATGTGCAATATCTGGTCTAGTGCAAATCATAGCATATATCAAATTACCAACCGCGGAAGAATATGGAATACTCGACATCTCGTTCTTCTCTTCATTAGTCAATGGACTTTGAGTCGTACTCAACTTAAAATGTTTAGCAAGAGATGTACTAACCACTTTTGTCTCTGTCATGTTGAACCTCTTGAGTAATTTCTTAATAAACTCCTTTTGGGATACAGATAACTTCTTCTTGTGTCTATCTCGATGGATTTGTATGCCTAAGATCTTCTTTGCTGGCCCCAAGTCCTTCATCGCAAACGAATTGCTTAACTCTTTCTTAAGGACTGCAATTCTAGATTTAATTTTTCCAATAATCAGCATATCATCCACATAAAGTAGTAAGATAATAAAATCATCATTAGAGAAAATCTGAAAGAATACACAATGATCTGAAAAAGTTTTCTTGTATCCCTAATGACATATTCAAACATTAAGTACCACTGCATTGGAGCTTGTTTCAAGTCATACAAAGTCTTTCTCAATTTGCAAACATGGTTTTCTTTCCCATTAACTACAAAACCTTCAGTTTGCTCCATGTAGATCTCCTCTTCTAAATCACCATGAAGAAAGGCAGTCTTGACATCCATCTGCTCAACCTCTACATCTAGACTTGCGGCTAAGGCTAGAACCATACGAATAGAGGACATTTTCACAACAGGAGAGAAAATTTCATCAAAGTCAATCCCCTTTTCTTTGACCAAAACCTGTGACGACTAACCTAGCCTTGTATCTAGGTACAAATGTATGTTGATCTTGATTTAATCGAAATATCCATTTATTTGTTAAAGCTTTCTTACCTTTCGGTAACTCCACTAGCTCATATGTGCCATTCTCGTGAAGTGACTTCATCTCGTCTTCCATGGCTTCTACCCACCTATCTCTATGAGTATCTAGCATGACTTCATCATAACCTTCAGGTTCTCCCATGTCAGTTGAGAGGATATACTCATTAGAAGAATAACGTGTTGAGTTTTGATTTTCTCTAGTAGATCTTCTACAAGAAGTTTCTGGATCATTCGAAGTGGTTATCTCACCATGAGTTGGTTGATTATCAACCACAACAGCATAAGTAGGAACATTTATATGTTCTACACTCTGATCATTATCTGGATCATTACCTTGGGTTCCTTCATGTGCAGAAGATGTATAAATAATAGGAATTGGATCAACATCAACTAAGCTCTCATCAGTATGAGAATCTAGTTTCTTAGTCTTGTCAATATCTTCAATAGTTTGATCTTCAAAGAACACAACATCACGACTTCTAATGAGTTTCTTATTAATTGGATCATAGAAGCAATATCCAAACTCATCTTGACCATAACCAATGAAGATGCATTGCTTTTAACATCCAATTTCGACCGCTCATCTTTTGCAATATGCACACAAGATTTACACCCTAACACTTTCAAGTGATCATAAGAAATATCCTTATCAAACCAAACTCTGTTTGGAACATCACCATCCAAAGCAACAATAGGAGACAAATTGATAACATAAGCAACAGTGTCAAGTGCTTCAGCCCAAAAAAGAATTTGGAAGTTTAGCCTCTGAAAGCACATATCTAACTCTCTTAACTAAAGTTCTGTTCATCCTCTCTGCCAAACCATTTAATTGAGGGGTCTTTGGAGGAGTCTTCTGATGACGAATTCCTTGCGATTTGCAGTAGTTATCAAAAGGATCAATATACTCACCACCATTATCACTGCGAATACATTTTAATTTCTTTCCCGTTTGTCGCTCAGATAAGGCTTGAAACTGTTTAAACATATCAAGCACTTGATCTTTGGATTTCAAAGGATATACCTTGAGATTTTCTTCTAACCTCTTCATTCAACACACACTCTTTGCATATTCCATTTGTTAAAGAAACACGAAGAGTTTCCCAAGAATCCGGTAGAGTATTAAAAAGCCAAAGTCCTTGTATTTCATCATCAAAATTAACACCCATTCCTGATAGCTGATCAAGAATACCCTGAAAATTATTTATATGATCAAGAATAGGACTGCCCTCCTTGTATTTAAAGGTCATCAATTGCTTTAACAAGAACAACTTGTTATTTCCAGTTTTTAAAGTGTAAAGCGTCTCCAACTTTTCCCACAATGTTCTAGCATGTGTCTCATTCACAATATGGTTGCGAACATTATCTTCAACCCACTGTCTTATATATCAATATACTTGTTGGTGATCAAATTCTCAATTTTCATCGGTCACATTCTCGGGTTTATGAGCAGAAAAATTGAAAAGATGTATCTTCTTCACGAACAATAGATCTTTCATCTTGCTTTTCCATATGTTGTAGTTTCTTCCGTTTAGACATACGATCTTAATGATATTCCCCTCCATATAGAAAACCTTAGCTCTGATACGAGTTGTTGTGACGAAAAAATAAAAACAAAAATCTAACAATAAAGAACACCAAGTTTAACATGAAAAAACCCTTCAAACCGAAGGTAACCACCACGGGATCGACAAGATCTAAATTGATTCACTATACCAATAAGAGGGTTACAAATATTCTTCTAATGGCTACACAACAAGTGCCAAAAGAGAACAAACAATAGCTACACCAACAAAAGATAATAGAAAGAAACACCACCCAAACCCAGCTTCTGTTCGGGGCCTAAAACAGGATCTTTCTGACCTCCGAATCTGATCTCCACCGTAAAATCAACCACCAAAATGTCAGGAACACCCAGTCCAAATTTTAGCCCGATCCAATTGTTAGTTAATCGGGAAATACGATCTCAACGTTGCTGGTCGGAGAAAAAGACTGCAGCAAAAGAACCCTTTTCTTTCTCTCTTTTCTCTTGTTGAAAGCTCTCTCAAAAACCTCTCTTATGTTCTAATGTATTTCAAAGACAATACCAATGAGCAATTAATTATTCTCTCAAGACCATCCTCTATTTATAAAGTTGTGTTTTTCCTTACAAAACCAAAACCAACTACAAATAGGATTACAATTCCAATCATTTTCCTAATAGAATTGGAAACACAATAAAGAGAATAATTTCAATCCTTTTCCAAGTAGGATTAGGCCATGGGCCTTTGGCTGGAACATCGGCAATAACCCAACATTAATTAAGGTTGCAACTTTGCATTTAAGATAAAGTCAATCAATAAAATGGTGAGGTCGCATTTATGTGTCCTGAGATGTAATTGAAAGAAGATTAAATATGTGCTTCTTTAATGATGCACAATTTTTTTTTAGAAAAGAACAATAGTAACAATAAATAATAGGATAACTGAAACAAAGAAATAATATTTAATATGAAAATCAAAGAATAATTTTACACATTTTTAGTAATAGATTATCTTCCAACAAGGGTGCGGAAGTGATTATATATTATGAAAACATCATATTTCGGAAACCCCAGAAATAACTCGTGTAACCATCAATGATCTCATTTTGATTTGAATTGTTCGTTTACATGTATTATATATAATATTTCTTGCAATTATGTTATTTAGATATTTAGAATAACATATTTTCTTTAAATGAAAAATTTGATAAGAGTAAATTTTATATTACATGAAGATTATATAGATTATAGGGTGATTATTTGAAATAGGAAAATAAAATTGAAATACATATAATAATATAATATTGCGAAAAGAGAAAAAAATTCTTTTTTAGAGAGTAAAATAGAGAATTGTATTGGAGTTGATTGTTTGAAAAAATAGACTCTATATTTGAACAGTAAAATAGAGAATAAGATTGGAGATCAAGATTAAAAACTAGAATTAGTACAAGATAATTTATGTGTCCTAATAAATTGATGAAGAATTCGTCGATGAAGATGTCATAGTTGAAGAATTACTGTAACAAGTTGAGATCGTGCCAATAAGGTGCATGGTGACAATATCTTTAAATTCTTAATCTAACCCCTTGAATATGCATATGTTCTGGTTTGCCAGGCATAAAGGGCATCCAACAGAGGTTAACTCACCCAAAATCAATTTTGCCTTGTCTAGATATTATGTGACAGTTGGATCATCCTGCTTTAGGGTTTGAAGTTGTATATGAAGGCTCAGGATTCGAGTGTTTGAAGGAAAATAGTGAAGCCTCAATCGTGTCCCAAGATATTTTTATTATAAGGACTTTTGGTGGTTGGTTACACTTATACACATATTAGTAAAGTAGGGATTAGTATTAGTAATGTATTAGTTATACAGGTTTCTAAATTGTCAACCAAAAGTCGTATTCATTTTAGGGATAATGCACAAGTACCCCCTCAACCTATGCTCAAAATTTCAGAGACACACTTATACTATACAAAGGTCCTATTAGCCCCCTAAACTTATTTTGTTAATAATTTTCTACCTTTTTAAGCCTACGTGACACTATCTTGTGGTCCAACGCTGGTTGACTTTTTTTCAAGCTAGTGCCACGTAGGCGGAAAAGGGGTTGAAAATTACTTATAAAATAAGTTCAGTGGAGTAATAGGACCTTAGTATAGTATAAGTATGTCTTAGGAATTTCAGGCATAAGTTAAGGGGGTACTTGTGCATTTTCCCTTAATTTTACAAATGAATAACTTTTTTTCCTATCTATCTACCAAACGTTGTATAAGTAATACAAAAATTATGAATAATTTATTTCTTATCTAGCTATCAAACGACCCCTTAATAGTACATAAGTATAATATTTATTAATTATATTATTGGGATTAATTAATCATCCTGACATTATTTTTCTTATCATTGATCCGGAGAGCTACTATACAATTCCCTGCAACTGGCTCTTGATTGCAGTGGCTTTTTTTTTATCATCCTTGGAGATAATACTGGTTTCCTTTGAATGGAAGCTTATGCAGTGCGAGTTTAGATATATCCAGACTTCAATATGAAAAAAAAGTGCATCTTTACAGTATTTCAAAGAAAACATATATTTATATTGTATTTACAAAATGTACCTATAGATAAGATAATATGAATGTAGCTATTACATTAACTAAATGTAGCTATCAACGTTGATACAACTTCTTTCTGACTAAATCCGACTGAGATAAGGAGAACATTAACCACACAAATTAGAAGTTATAAATGGTGGAGGGATTGGTTTTTTAACAAGAAGCCATTATATAAAGTTTCCTTTTATAAAAGAGTCCTACAAGAGAGAGGAAGGATATAATGAATAACCCAGCTAAAATAGGCAGTGACGTAGCCAGAAATTTTATGAAGGGTGTCCAAGAATTATATTAACTAAAAGAAAATGACGAATGGGTGTACAAAATTTTTCAAAATCAAACTACATAATATTAATAATTAAATTTCTTTTATGAACAAATGTACAAAAAAATATTCTAGTTAAACTACATAATACTTAAGTTTAATGTGTATATTTAATTTGATAGAATGTGATCGGACAAAAAAAATAGAAAATTCAAGTTTGAAAAACATCATTTTTATGCTTCGAGCGACGACGACAAAATAAGTTATATTTTTTTTTTAAAAAAAAGTCAAATCAATTAAAATTCTGATTTGCTTCTAAAATTCTTAATTTATTTTTCTTAAATTTTCAAGTTATATCTAATTAAGGATTATTTTATCAAATAATATTAAATTTTAGTTATTTGTCATAATAGATTATTAAAGTATTATTTATCTTAAATTTCAAGATTGAGGATTATTTTATCAAATAATATTAAAATTTAGTTATTTGTAATAATAGATTATTAAAGTATTATTTAGATTTAGAAAGTAACTAAAAAAGACTCTATTTTAAAATATTAAAAATGGCATAAAGGACAACAAATGTTGTTGGTGAGGATCCAAATTGCGATCCCCAGCTCCCTAAGCGCTACTTTAACAGCTCCAAGAATCACTGGGCTATACATGCTTGTTGGGCTCAGGGTGTCCAAAATACATTAAATAGTCATTTAAAGTACCATTTTACTTATATATACGATATAATTTTCCGACAAAGAATGTCCGATTGGACATCCTGACACCACTGTAGCTTCGCCCCTGAAATAGGATGCTTAATCCTACAAGAAGTAGGAACCACTTCAAAAGTAATCGAGATCCAATATCTATTAATAGGGTAAGATTTTATCCAGAAAAACATGCGCACGTAAATAGAGAGTTACAATCAGAATGTGTAATTTTATGAATGTTGTCTGTGTGTGAGAGAGAAGAAGAAGAGGAAGGCAGAGAATCAAACTTGAAAAAGTTGTCATCTTTGTGAAGAAAGTAAAGATCCTTCTCCTGCCTTCTCATTTTGATAATAATTATATATTTTTTTAATTATTTACATGTATGGTATATATCACATGATAATTAGTATAACAAATTTTGTATTTTAAGCACTTGTCTTATCAGTGGCATAGCTACATGGACCCATCATCCAAACATTCTTCATGAATTCTTTTATTGTATCTGTAAGAAATAAGAATATGTATATAAGTTAGGTATAATTTTTTTGAGATATATATTAATTTTTGAATATTCTTAACAAATTTTTTAGCTTCGTCACTGTGTCATACAAAGATAATATAAAGACAAAAAGAACAAGAAATAGTGCGTATTTTGAAATGTTTTTAGTTTCTAATGTGAATTTGAAGTATTGAAATAAAAATCCCGAAAGAAAATTTGGTAGGTAATTTGTTGTTTAATAACAATTAAATAATGAGCTTATGATTAATACAATAAAGTTATTGCATTCTTAACATCCCCGTACGAGAAAATAATGAGGCTCACTAATTAATTTAAGGGTTAAACAATGAACAAAAGTAAATAATGATGTTTCTAAGAGTTACTTAAACATTATCACAATTTTAGCTAATGTGAAATGCACATACGAAAATGTAAGAATTCGAACAACATATCTATTGAAGTCTCAAACTTTTATAAGCATACAAATATAGATAATTAGATATACATATAAATAGTAAAATATAAGTTCACAAATAAATATTTTTGGTATAACTTCGTGTAGAACGTTTTTAAAAAGAGGAGATATTTTTTATCTCAAGACTATCCCCTACGGTTTTTCTCACACATATTCATTAATAGTTCTGTAATTAGTTTATTCTAGGGAGACTAGACCCGCACGATTTAAAACGCATCACTAATTGGTAAAGTCTATCTACATATGTACCCAACATTTTTTCTATATATTATCAATATGTGACTTCTTATGTTATGTTGGGTGTCACATACACCCCTTTATGAAATCAGCGTCCTCGTTGAGGTTGCTCCACCACTTGTAATTATCCTAGACCTAGCACTAAGATTTATCTTGCCTTATCAAAAAATTTCTAAACTCAATTAAACTCTGATCCACGTCGATAAGGCTGACATATGAGTGACTTTGAGACCATTTGTAATGGCCAAGCTCGCTACTGACATTATCAGCTTTAGACCTAGGTCGCACGACTATAATTGTGTCACTAGTTGATAAGGTTTGCTTACTTATATGTCCAACAGCTCTGACGTTTTATCGATGTGAGCTTCTTATCTTAAGTTTCAGTGTCACAATTTATAAAAGATTTGATTGAGTTCTTGTTAATCAAGCTTTTTTTGGGGTGCACGACACTATGAATATGAAGCACTTAGCTAGAATTAGTCTAATCATGCACCATTTCTTCTGTCTTGTAGTAATCAAATTTCTCTTAGGAGAAGACCTTTTAAAATTTTGAAATATTGCATGAAAGATCATAATTTGAAAGAGGTTGTGAAAGAGGATTGAGAGTTTATTTATTCAGAATATGTATTTTTGAATTTGAAGTTAAAGATGATGAAGATAAAGAAAATGGAATAAAACAATGTTGGAAAATATTTTAAAGAAATAAATTTAAAGGAGGATAAAGTCAAAAAAAAGGAGGCTTTATTTAAAGAATTTCTTACAATTGAGAACATAACATGTTGAAACATGCTCATGCTGAATTGTCTATTTTTTTCATGATCAACTTACAGATCTAGAATTTTAATGCTGTTAAAGTTTCTTTATTAGAAATAGTTCCAAAAATAGTAATTGAGGAGTTGATTTGCTTAATCTTTCATGTTCTGCAGATGAAGTCAAAATGGTGATTTTTGACCTCAACGAAAATACTTTAAACGTGCTAGGTGGTTTGAATTTATCTCATTTTTTTAATCACACATCCTAAGTGTGAAATTTATGATTTACTAGATCATTTGCAAGGTTTTGGTGAAACTTTAAAGAATATTAGAGGAGTAAACATTGTGTTTTGTGATTTGATTTTTGTTTGGCTAAAGATAATGAGGGTTTACGCTTGAGAGTTCTCTTTGATATTTTCAAAGTATTATTCGTTAACTTTGAGTGTAACTTTAGAATAAAAAAAATTACGTGATCGAGGCACACACTAGGAAGCTTGTGTTTGAGATAGAGGGAACATTGACCAGAAAATTTGATGAAAAATTAAAAGTAGTCGTACTAATGTCCGGTTTGATAATTGGACACAATTGAAATCATTGTATTATTATCTTTCTATTTCAGATCTTTCTAGTTTAAAATAGCGGATATTTGACAACTTAGACAAAATAGATAGTGAAATAATAAACTTTCTATTGAAATATTCCTATAAGAAGTCTATCAACACATTCAACAAAGAGTTAATGTTTTTGTTGATCAAAACTATTAGGACAAGTCTTTGTTGATGAATAACAGTTCAAATAAATTCTCTATGGCGAGATTTTGTGGAATGTTGAGGCATAAAGGAAGTTTAGCAGTATTGTAAGCATACATGGATCAAATGAGATCCTTTCAAAAAAAAAATTCTTCTTCCAGAGATTGTGTATGAAAAGAATGCCTATTAAAACTAATTAAGTAAGGAGGACGAAAGTTGTAGTTCAAATATATAAAAACGGTAAATAGATATTAGGGAGTTAAATTTTCACAAAGGAATGACAGTAGCCATATAAAGGTTTAAGCCCTCAATGTACTAGTAATAAACTAGTATATGTAAGGGTTCAATGTTAGGGTTTACTTGGGTCAGGATTATAAGCCCAGAAGTTAAATGGGCTCTAAATCTTATCCCAATCCTACCCTAATAACAGATTGAGTTGGATCGGCCTTATGGGCCAAGTCCATTCAAACAGCCCTAACTGTTTGTACCCTAATTCTCACCTATAAAAGGAAATCAAAAGACCTACATTGAGGAAGACTCTTAATATACAACGGCAGGAGCAACTGCACTGGCATATAGATCCTTTATCAAAACCTACTTGCTCACCATTCGTTTGTATCTCTGTCTTTGCTCGACATTTGAAGGTCTAATCTCTAACTCCGTTTCTCATTTATATATCTGAATGATATCTGTTTTTTCACTTTGAATGAGTTGTTTTTATTACTTATTTCTTTTTGTTGTTGTTTAAGAAAGACTTTATTTTCATTTGTGGTCTGATTTGAGTGAAAAAAGACTCTCGAATATCAAAAAATGATTCTTGGAATCAAATGATTGTAGTGACTAATCATAACTAGATTTTATTTGTCGGCTTTGTTTTGATTTGCTTGCCAAATAATTCAAGAATTTGATTGCTCTTGAAATAATTAATGTCCCAATGTGTTTAATTTTTTGTTGTAATAAATATTAAATCTTCTTTAAATTAAATTGGTTATTTCTTTCCCCAAAAATTCTATATGTGAGGCAAAGTCCTTTTAACTATCAGGCAAGAAGAAACTAAATTGAATTTAAAAACTACATTTGCATACTATTTAGTTAAGGTGTCTAACACTTGTGAAAATCCTAAATTGCTACAGAAGATGAAGAATATGGAGAATGCCATGGACAAATTGAGAGAAGGAATTGTCAAAATGTCCAATAGTGCACCAAATGCGCCATTATCAGAGACTCAAAATTTGATTCTTCAAGAGCACCTTCATCATTATCTGTCTGGTCTTCAGACTACTCCTGATCATCCTCCTTATACTTGGATGATTGAAAAGGCATTGGAAGAATTGAACGAAGAAGGGGGTTCTAAAGAGGAATCGATATCTGAGTTTATCACGAAAAATAATGACAGCTTGCCAAGGGCTCATATGACAATGCTGAAACATCATCTGGAGAAGATGTGTGAAAGGGGGGAAATTGTTATGACTGATGTAGGACGGTTTTTGCTTCCTGGTGACAGCGAAAATTCGAATGCAAAGGGAAAAGAGAAGAGCAAGATAAGGGGGAGTTCATCAAATACACATAAGAAGCACCAAGAAAAGGAAAAGGAGCAAGATCCTCAACATGTGGTGCATTTGGAGCAACCAAAAAAAAGAGGTCGTGGGAGGCCTGCTAAGAACAAAGAGGCTGGGGCCCAAAAAGGTGATGATACAACTTCAACATTTGCAACAAAGGAACCATACGTTAAGCGTGAAAGGGCTCAAGGGTCAGGAAGACGGGGCTGATCTAGATGATGTACTTGTGAAAGACATCAGATTGTCCAGAAGAAGCAAAACAACCAAGGAATAGGAAAGAGTTTGGAAGACACAGAAAAGTAGCATTTCCTAAAGTTCAAGTGTTAGCGGATACATTTTAGTTGTTTTTATTTCTTTAGATACAATAATGTAATTCGAACTAGTAGTGTTAGTTATTATAGAGAAGCTATAATATTATTTACTAGTCGCTTATATAAAAAAAATTAGTTGACAAAATCCAACTTATTGAAATCATATTATATAATTCTTATTATTTTTTCTTCAGTTATTTGCTTGTGTCTTATTACTTTAATAGCTATAATACGTTTGAAAATACTATCACGATTATATAAATACAAGTTAACTAATTTTCATGGAAACAACACATTTTTTATTCTTTATACATCGATTGTGTCAATTACACTCAAGTGATAACATGTTTCTTGCTGCAATTTTGACGTAATCCATAGCTATATCGAAACATGATTAAATAAGTTAACACTATGCAAATGTTGCAATAGGCTACATGTTATTCTTCTTGCTTGATTGTGAAACGATTTCGCCTCATATGCATAGTTTCTAAGGAGCCTAGGTTTGAAAAAGTATGTCGAAATTGTAAAACTTTGTGATGGAACCAACATGTTCTAGGTGCCATCGCAACCCTAGCATGATCTTTTAAACTAAAGTTCCCCAGAAATTCTATATGTGAGGCAAAATCTTTTTACTATTAGGCAAGAAGAAAAAAAATTGAACTTGAAAACGTCTACATAGTATTTAATCAACTTGTCTAACCCCGTTCAATCGAAGAAATTGATTATGTCTAGTGTGTTATCACTTGAGGTAGTTGACAAAATCCAACTAATTGGAACAACCATGTATAATACTTACTATTTTTTCTTCAGTTAGTTTCTTGTGTCGTAATACTTTTAATAATATGCTTGAAAATACTACCACAACTATGTATATAAATAAGTTAACTATTTTTTCATGGAAACAACAGATTTTATTCTTTTTATATAGATTGTGTCGGTTACACATAATTGGTGACTTGTTTCTTTCTACAATACTGACCTAGTCCATAACTATGTCGAAATAGTATTAAATAAGTTAACCTAACACTATTCAAATGTTGCAATATGATTGTGAAAACGATTTCGCCTTATATGCATGATTTCTAAGGAGTCTAAGTTTGAAAATCATGTTAGGATGGAATCAACTTGTTTTTGGTAACACAACATACTTAAAACGATCTTTTAAACTCAAGTTAGCCATAAATTCTATATGTGAGGTAAAATTCTTTTCACTATCCAGTAAGAAGAAAATAAACTGAACCCGAAAACAACATTTGAATAATGTTTTGTCAACTTGTCTAATCCTGTTTCGTCGTAGAAATTGGCTATGTCAAACACGTTACACTTGAGGTAATTGACAAAATCCATATAAATAAATTAAAGTAGTGTATTGTTTTTGTAACGACCTGTTTAGTCGTTTTGAGCAGCAGATTTATTTCTGGAAAAACTGGCTAAGATTACGGACATCACGACGGACCGTCATAGGCACGACGGCCCGTCACAGATGTCTCGTTTCAGCATACTTAGAAATTCTGAAATTGGGTACTGAAAATCGACTCTCTGTAATCGGTGACGGACCTGCAGGACGTGCCGTCACATCCACGACGAGCCGTCGTAAGCTCCCGTTGCAAAACACTTCAACTCTTGAGAAATTGGTACGGGAAACGAGTCTCTGACCGTCAGGACGGAGGTGCAGGACGGACCGTCACAGGTGTGACGGGCCGTCNTGTTGATTTGTTTTATTTAATGAGTTTAAGTCTTCCGCATTATTTTCTGTTGATATATGTTAAAATGATAAGGGTTAGATTGGTTGGTTCGCTCACATAGGAGGGAAAGTGTGGGTGCCAGTCGCGGCCCGTTTTGGGTCGTGACAGTTTTCAAGATAAAATTGTTAACTTATTTATGTATAATTATAGCAGCATTTGAGTATTAGAATTTAAGCACATCACACCTATTAAAAATAGTACGAAATAGGCAGATATATGAAAAGATAAGGAACATATTAGTTAATCAAGACCGATAAGTATCAATTAATAAGAAAACTAATTACTAGCTATATTATAAGAGTGGTCAAATTTTTTATATTATGCAAGTAATTTCAAAATTAGTTGCAATAATGTTATATCAAAAAATAGTAAAACCATGTTGGATATTTGAATTTTGACATTACGTATTACCCAATTTCATAATTGGAAATCAGATTATGCTATACTACTTTATATTATATCATATGACAATTATGAGACTTACTAATATTTCATAGAGGAAAAATATATTTTTAATAATATTTTGATTAAATAGTATGATTTTTGTAAACACAGCCTATCAAAAATGACAAAAAATATTATGGTCAAAATATATTATATGAAAAAGGAAAATAAGATATTAAGGACTTCACTTTTTCCTCCAAGGACTTCAACATACTAGTAATCTAGTATAGCTAAAGCCAAGGCTGCTTCGATAAGACAATTCTCTTTGTGGACTCAAATGGTATGTTTAAAATAGTATTGATAATCTTATCTTGGAAAGAGATTCTATGTTAATTATCAACATGATAAAAGACAACGTTCTTCCATCTTGACACCTGAAAGATACTATCATAGAAGCTCAAAAGTTGGCGCAGAAGATTTATTGTCAATTCCAACATTGTTATCAAGAGGTTAATCAAGTTGCAGATGCATTGGCCAAATGCGCTCCTTAAGATTCAAGCGCAAAAAGCTTACTTTTTGGTAACTAAAGTCCTTGCAAATAATTAACTGCTAGATGTTATTTGTTGGAACTTTAGTTTAGGTAATTTATATTGCAATTATGATTTTGGAGGAAAAGATAAGATTGTCCACCTCCTTTGTACATGTTTGATGTTAGATTTTGAGATTAATACAAACACCTAGGCTCTACAAGGAATTAAATTTAAAAATTCTAGTATAAATTACATCAAATCTCAAAGGTCGAAGTCTTACTATGATTAAGTTTGTGAGACCCAAATTAAATGGGCTTTAAAAAACTTTTTCAATCCCTAATAACAAATTGAATTGAGACGATAATATGAGCCAAACCCATTTTGACAACTTTAACTCTATATATCATAAAGCTAGCCTATAAAAACAAGGAAAAAGACTTAATCAACAAGGGGACTCCTAGTACACAGAGATAACAACAATATTAAAACATGTAAAACACAATACTCATTGGTGTTTCTATTTTCAGTCACAATTTAATTCCTTTTTTAGCCAAAGCTTAGATGTTGAATTTAATTATTCAAATAATCATAATTAGGTATAAAATTTGTTGGTGTGAATATTGAGCTGCTCACAAACGAAGAGAAGAAGTACAAAGAGTGCCCGCACACACAAATCCAGATATTTTATCGATTATTTGGTCTTTTAGGTTTTGATTAGTTAATGATCTCAACCAACAGTGGGTTGAAGTATTATAAATTAATCTACTTTTAGAAGTTAACTACAAATAAGGCAATACACATACAATGTTAGGATTAATTACCCGTTTGAAGTCTTTTCCTTGTTATTAGTAAAATGTTGGGAGTCCTTCTCTTACTGTATATATACAAGGCATTGTACAATTGAAAATATCGATCAAATATATAAGAAAAGTATCATATATATGTATATATATATATATATATATATATATATATATATATATTGTTACATGGTACTAGAGCATGTTTGAATACCTCTCGATCATCCTTTTTATTGTATTATTTTATTTTTCACAATGAATATTGATTCACAGGCTAGTAGTTGGTCCATTCCAGCTCTTTCTTCCAGTGCAGCTTGACTTTTTCCTTCTCTAGTCCCACTGGATCTGCCATGACTAATGTGGTGGATCAAACACAAATTTTGTCTCCATCCATCAGATTATCCAAGTATGGCTCTCGTTTCTTCTGTCTTTGATGGCAAGGCTTATGAAAGCATAGAGAATAGCAATAGTGATAGCATACTCGACAAAAAAACAAATTGAAATCCATTTATGGCTCCTTGTTAGTTCCCAACACTGATCCTTTGCTTCAAAAACATGAGCCAGATGTAATGATATGCTCCTTTCATAGCTCATGAATTCTCTTTCTAAGAAAATAGCTAACCTTTGGAATGATCGAGAAGACAAATTTGACGTGTACAATTGAGCAAAATTGTTTCAGACAGAAGAAGTAAGTGCAATTAGTCAAGGTAATTTTAGTGTATCAACTTATTTCACAAAAATGAAGTGTTTGTGGAATAAGTAAGATGCACTAAACACTTACTCTTGTTGTATTTGTGAGTCTGATTGTGATGCTAAATAAAGAGTATCAAATCTCATCAGGATAAAAGATTTTTATAGTTTTTGATGGGCCTAAATGACACTTTTGTTGGTGTCAGAAGTAATATTATGTTGTCGTCTCCTTTGACTAACATTGGGCAGGCCTACTCCTTTATTATCCAAGATGAAAAACAAAGGAAAATACATGTTGCACCTGCTTATCTAGGCGATTAAGAATCTTTCATAATTGCTAATTTAGTAGGAAGGAAGTACCCGAACCTCAAGGCACAAAAATGAATTAACGCAGGATATGATGGAAAAAAGAGCAATGCGTGATTTGTGCTTACTGTAAGAAGCCAGGTTACATTGTGGATAAATGCTACAAGATTCATGATTTTCCTGCTAATTTTAAATTCACAAAACCTAGAAAGTTGCGGGGCACATCACAAGGAATTACGACTTTCAACTCAAGTGTTTACAATCACAGTAAAGGATTTACTCAAAGAGACATCAACGCTCCAGAAGTCCAAGCTCTCAGTCAGGAGAACATAATACAAATTTTGCAAATTCTTCAACAGATGAAATCAAATCAACATACAGGAGGATTCGAAGAAGCGTTGACTCTTAGTCTTTAGGGTATGTCCATGTTTCTCAGTTCTTATGCCTGCTTTATTGAAAATGATGGGAATTTTTGGATATTAGATACTGGAGCAACTAAGCATATGGCCTACAATAGGGATTTCCTTTCAAATATTAAAGCTTTTGAAACAATCACGCTATAGAGTCATGGTAAACTTGCCTAATTCCTATAGAGTCCAGGTTACTCATGCAGGAACAATCACACTATTGTCGAATATTATTCAGGACAACATTTTGTATTTACATTCTTTTAGATTTATTCTGATATATATATGCATAAGTTCTGCGTTCAAGTTTTCAATTCGAGCAAAAAGTCTAGTTCTAGTTCAGCTACAAATTCTATTAGAAACACATTAAAAAAAAATCGATCCTTAGGCATTATCCATCAAACAACTTTTGTGTCCACCCCACAACAAAATGAAACTTGAGCGGAAAAAACACCTATTAGAAACTTCTTGGGTTCTATTGTATCAGTTTCACCTTCCTATTAGCTATTGGGAAGACTATCTTTTGACAACAACATATTTAATTAATAGATTTCCCTCCAAAGTCTTAAATTTCAAAACACCAGTTGAGATACTTTTTAATACCAGAGCACAATAATCTCATCTTAGAAGTTTTGATTGTTTGTGTTTTCTTTCTACCCTTTCAAATAAAAAAAAAGTTTGATCCGAGGGCGGCTCCTTGTGTATTTTCTGGGTATCCACACGAAAAAAAGGGCTACAAAGTTCTCAATCTTAAATATCTACAGTGTTTCGTGTCATGGGATATTGTCTTTCATGAGTTACTTTTTCCATTTTCCTCTACCAAGTCCTCTGTTCCTACTGATTCCTTATTTCCTACTACTAACAAATACATGCTGGCAGATCGTGTCTTCTCATTACCTGTGGAGGATCGTGTCTCTTTAAATGATCCCATCATACAATTTACACATTTTCTAACTGTAGTTCCTGATTCTTTGCCTCAACCAGAGCTTACTCCACATATTCCTTCTAGTAGCTCTTCACAACCTACCATGGTTGATTTCATTGTGGCTATATACATGCTTTGAAGATCTTCCTTGATCAAGAATCCAAAATAAGAGATTTGGGAATTTACATTTTTTCCTTGGAATGGAAGTACTTCGTGAATCACATAGTTTGATGCTTTGTCATAGTAAAGTCGCCCTCGACTTGTTCAAGGAGTTTGATATTCTAGGCCTATCTCAGGTGTCTTCTCCTTTAGACCCAATTGTCAAACTAGGCTTCTCAAGAAGGTAAAATGATCTGATGGACCGTCATACTTGTATGCATTCGTATTTTAGACCTTACTCTGAACTTTGTCAACTAAACCCTCCAACTCAATAAAACTTAACATTTTAAATCTCTCTGACCATTGACCAGGTCTATGTGTCAACTAAATTAATGAGTTGGACAAACACGTGATTCCACGCACAAAAAAGAGCGTGAACTAAGAATTTTGATTAAAATAATTAAAAGAAAAAGAAAATTAAAATAAAAACATGAAAAAAATTAAAAATAAATGTTTCACTTCTCTCTTCTTAATTTCCCCCACCCATCCCCCTTTTTCCTATCTTCAACCATCATTTTTACCATTCTTCCCCACCCAAAACCTTCATTTCACTCTTTCTCCCCTTCCTTGCTCCTTTCAAATTTCTTTTTCTGTTCTTTTTTTCGGTGTTCTCCAGAAATTAAAAACAAAATTGTGCAAAAAAAATAAATAAATATATATAATAAACCTAGTTTTCGAAAGAAATACTTCTAATGAGTATTGACCTCTTTTGTTGTCAAAGTTATTCTTTATTTTTCATCTTGTCATTTTTGTAGACAACATCTGATAGTTTTGAATAGTGAAAAGTAATTTTTGAATATCTTTATGAAATTAGATGAAGTGTATTGTGTAAAATTGTATGCAAATATTAAGATATGTTAAGCCATTTTAATGGTGATTCATTGACATCAATGAAGGAAATGGTTTTAGAAGTTGCTCAAGTAACAATGAAGTGAATAATGTCGTGAAAATGAAGAAACAATTATTTTTTAAAATAAAAAAATAATAAATGACATGTTATATAAAATCTGATTTGGATAATGACATGTCATTTTCATTGGGCGTTTGAAGTTCACACAAAGCCAAAGGGGTTTAAAATCTTGAGTTTTATTGAGTTAAACGTTCGGTTGACAAAATGCTACGTTAGAAGGTCTAGAATACAAACTCATGCAAATATAAACGTCTATCAGACCATTTCGCCCGGTCCAATTGTTGATCCTACTTTGTATCGACATCTTTCGGGAAAGCTAAACTACCTCTCACACACACTAGATCAGATCTCTCCTTTATCGTAAAATACTTGAGTCAATACATGTTGGTGCCCAGGAAATCCTATATCAATGTTGCTCTTAGACTCCTTCGCTACCTTTTGAAAGACACGAGACTTGGCCTTTTTATATCACATTCTTCTTCATTTGAACTACGAGCCTTCTGCGATTATAATTGGGGGATATGCCCTGATACTCATTGATCTATCAGTGGTTTTTGCATTTCATTAGGGACTTCTCCTATTTCTTAGTAATCAAAGAAGCATACATCCATTATTCTTAGCTTCGCTAAAGCAGAGCTTAGGTCCATGAGACGGGTAGTTGTTGAACTCACTAGGCTTGTTCGCCTCTTTGAAGACATCTAACATCATTATTTCACTCCCTATTCCACTACACTCTGATAGCCAGGCGAAAATTTATATAGCAAAAAATCTTGTTATCCATTGACGTACAAAACACGTTGAAATTAATTGTCATTTTGTTCGCCAACAGTTCCTTGCATGAGTCATTTCACTTTCTCACATTCGATCTTCATCCCAACCAGCTGATTTGTTCACTAGACCATTTCCTGGACCTCTACTTCACACCTTATTGGGCAAGTTAGGTGTATTCCCATACTCTCCAACTTGAGGAAGGATGTTGGTGTGAATATCGATCTACTTACAAACGAAGACAAGAAGTGCAAAGAGTACTGGGCCTACACACACAGATCCAGATATCTTATCGGTTATTTGGTTTTTTGGGCCTCAGTTGGTAAACTATTTCAGCCAACAGTTGGCTGAAGTATTATAAACTAACCTACTTTTACAAGTTAACTACAAATAAGACAATAGACATATAATATTAGGATTAGTTACCTGTTATGAGTCTTTTCCTTGCTATTAGCAAAATTTAAGGAGTCTTTCTCTTGTTGTATATACACAAGACATTGTACTATTGAAAACATCGATCAAATTTATAAGAAAAGTTTTCGCATATATCTTTTGTTTTCTTACAAAATGAACATGTAAAACACAACTCTTAAAATATATTTTTTTGAATCAAATGCTTGTTGTAGCTAATTATAATTAGATTTTATTTGTTCGCTTTGTTTTGTTTTTCGTATAATATAATCTAAGAATTTGAATGTTTTTCAAATGATTTATGTTTTTGTTGTGCGTTAAATTCTTCCTTTTGATTAATATTGACTCAGATTTAATAGGATTGGATATTTCTTTCCAACTTGTTGCTGGTAAACTTGAAAAATTAGTTTCTTAAGTTAGAAATTTTCTAAGCCTAAAATTAATGTTTATTGTCTCAACTTTTATTTAATTGCTATTGTGAAGAAAGAGCCATTGAGGGATAAAATCAATTGTCCCAGTTCATTAAAATAATATATTGAAATGATAAGATACAGTGAGAACATTCATAATATATTGTCTTAATTGTTGTGACGAAAAAATGAAAACGAAAATCTAACAATAAAGAACACCAAATTTAACGTGGAAAACCCCTTCAAACGGAAGGTAACCACCACGGGATCGACAAGATCCAGATTGGTTCACTATACCAATAAGAGGGTAACAAATATTCTTCTAATGGCTACACAACAAGTGCCAAAAGAGAAAAAAACAATAGCTACACCAACAAAAGATAAATAGAAAGAAACACCACCCAAACCCAGCTTTTGTTCGGGACCTAAAACAGGATTTTTCTGACCTCCGAATCTGATCTCCACCGTTAAAATCAACCACCAACATGTCAGGAACGTGTTGAGTTTCGCTTTTCTCTAGTAGATCTTCTACAAGAGGTTTCTGGATCATTCGAAGTGGTTATCTCACCATGAGTTGGTTGATTATCAACCACAACAGCATAAGTAGGAACATTTATATGTTCTACACTCTGATCATTATCTGGATCATTACCTTGGGTTCCTTCATGTGCAGAAGATGTATAAATAATAGGAATTGGATCAACATCAACTAAGCTCTCATCAGTATGAGAATCTAGTTTCTTAGTCTTGTCAATATCTTCAATAGTTTGATCTTAAAAGAACACAACATCACGACTTCTAATGAGTTTCTTATCAATTGGATCATAGAAGCGATATCCAAACTCATCTTGACCATAACCAATGAAGATGCATTGCTTAGTTTTAACATCCAATTTCGACCTCTTATCTTTTGGAATATGCACGCAAGATTTACACCTAAACACTTTCAAGTGATCATAAGAAACATCCTTATCAAACCAAACTCTGTTTGGAACATCACCATCCAAAGCAACAACAGGAGACAAATTGATAACATAAGCAACAGTGTTAAGTGCTTCAGCCCAAAAAAGAATTTGGAAGTTTAGCCTCTGAAAGAACGCATCTAACTCTCTTAAATAAAGTTCTGTTCATCCTCTCTGCCAAACCATTTAATTGAGGAGTCTTTGAAGGAGTCTTCTGATGACGAATTCCTTGCGATTTGCAGTAGTTATCAAAAGGATCAATATACTCACCACCATTATCACTGCGAATACATTTTAATTTCTTTCCCGTTTGTCGCTCAGATAAGGCTTGAAACTGTTTAAACACATCAAGCACTTGATCTTTGGATTTTAAAGGATATACCTTGAGATTTTCTTCTAACCTCTTCATTCAACACACACTCTTTGCATATTCCATAGTCACCTTTCCACCAGTGGCAGAATTTGTTAAAGAAACACGAAGAGTTTCCCAAGAATCCGGAAGAGTATTAAGAAGCCAAAGTCCTTGTATTTCATTATCAAAATTAATACCCATTCCTGATAGCTGATCAAGAATACCCTGAAAATTATTTATATGATCAAGAATAGGACTGCCCTCCTTGTATTTAAAGGTCATCAATTGCTTTAACAAGAACAACTTGTTATTGCCAGTTTTTAAAGTGTAAAGTGTCTCCAACTTTTCCCACAATGTTCTAGCATGTGTCTCATTCACAATATGGTTGCGAACATTATCTTCAACCCATTGTCTTATATATCAATATACTTGTTGGTGATCAAATTCTCAATTTTCATCGGTCACATTCTCGGGTTTATGAGCAGAAAAAATTGGAAGATGCATCTTCTTCACGAACAATAGATCTTTCATCTTGCTTTTCCATATGTTTTAGTTTCTTCCGTTTAGACATACCATCTCACTGATATTCCCCTCCATATAGAAAACCTTAGCTCTGATATGAGTTTTTGTGATGAAAAAATAAAAACAAAAATCTAACAATAAAGAACACCAAGTTTAACATGGAAAAACCCTTCAAACCGAAGGTAACCACCACGGGATCGACAAGATCCGGATTGATTCACTATACCAATAAGAGAGTTACAAATATTCTTCTAATGGCTACACAACAAGTGTCAAAAGAGAACAAACAATAGCTACACCAACAAAAGATAAATAGAAAGAAACACCACCCAAACCCAGCTTCTGTTCGGGGCCTAAAACAGGATCTTTCTAACCTCCGAATCTGATCTCCACCGTTAAAATCAACCACCAAAATGTCAGGAACACTCAGTCCAAATTTCAGCTCGATCCAACAGTTAGTTAATCGGAAAACACGATCTGAACGTTGTTGGTCAGAGAAAAAGACTCCAGCAAAGAACCCTTTTGTTTATCTCTTTTTTTTTGTTGAAAGCTCTCTCAAAAACCTCTCTTATGTTCTAATGTCTTTAATAGACAATACCAATTAGCAATTAATTATTCTCTCAAGACCATCCTCTATTTATAAAGTTGTGCTTTTCCTTACAAAGCGAAAACCAACTACAAATAGGATTACAATGGCAATCCTTTTCCTAATAGAATTGGAAACACACTAAAGAGAATAATTTCAATCCTTTTCCAAGTAGGATTAGGCAATGGGCCTTTGGCTGGAACGTGGGCAATAACCCAACATTAATTAAGGTTGCAACTTTGCCTTTAAGATAAAGTCAATCAATTAAATGGTGAGGTCGCATTTATGTATCCTGAGATGTAATTGAAAGAAGATTAAATATGTGCTTTTTTAATGATGCACAATTTTTTTTAGAAAAAAACAATAGTAACAATAAATAATAGGATAATTGAAACAAAGAAATAATATTTAATATGAAAATCAAAGAATAATTTTACACATTTTTAGTAATAGATTATCTTCCAACAAGGGTGCGGAAGTGATTAAATATTATCAAAACATCATATTAGGGAAACCCCAGAAATAACTCGTGTAACCATCAATGATCTCATTTTGATTTGAATTGTTCATTTACATGTATTTTATATAATATTCCTTGCAATTATGTTATTTAGATATTTAGAATAAAATAATTTTTTTAAATGAAAAATTTGATAAGATTAAATTTTATATTGCATGAAGATTACATAGATTATAGGGTGATTATTTGAAATAGGAAAATAAATTGAAATACATATAATAATATAATATTGCGAAAAGAGAAAAAAATTCTTTTTTAGAGAGTAAAATAGATAATTGTATTGGAGTTGATTGTTTGAACAAATAGACTCTATATCTGAACAGTAAAATAGAGAATAAGATTGGAGATTAAGATTAAAAACTAGAATTAGTACAAGATAATTTATGTGTCCTAATAAATTGATGAAGAATTCATGAATGAAGATGTCATAGTTGAAGAATTACTGTAACAAGTTGAGATCGTGCCAATAAGGTGCATGGTGACAATATCTTTAAATTGAGTCTAACCCCTTGAATATGCATATGTTCTGGTTTGCCAGGCATAAAGGGCATCCAACAGAGGTTAACTCACCCAAAATCAATTTTGCCTTGTCTAGATATTATGTGACAGTTGGATCATCCTGCTTTAGGGTTTGAAATTGTATATGAAGCCTCAGGATTCGAGTGTTTGAGGGAAAATAGTGAAGCCTCAATCGTGTCCCAAGATATTTTTATTATAAGGACGTTTGGTGGTTGGTTACACTTATACACATATTAGTAAAGTAGGGATTAGTATTAGTAATGTATTAGTTATACAGGTTTCTAAATTGTCAACCAAAAGTCGTATTAATTTTAGGGATAATGCACAAGTACCCCCTCAACCTATGCTCGAAATTTCACAGACACACTTATACTATACAAAGGTCCTATTAGCCCCCTAAACTTATTTTATTAATAATTTTCTACCTTTTTCAGCCTACGTGGCACTATCTTGTGGTCCAACGCTGGTTGACTTTTTTTCAAGCTAGTGCCACGTAGGCGGAAAAGGGGTTGAAAATTACTTATAAAATAAGTTCAGTGGAGTAATAGGACATTAGTATAGTATAAGTATGTCTTTGGAATTTCAGGCATAAGTTGAGGGGGTACTTGTGCATTTTCCCTTAATTTTACAGATGAATAACTTTTTTTCCTATCTATCTACCAAACGTTGTATAAGTAATACAAAAATTATGAATAATTTATTTCTTATCTAGCTATCAAACGACCCCTTAATAGTACATAAGTATAATATTTATTAATTATATTATTGGGATTAATTAATCATCCTGATATTATTTTTCTTATCATTGATCCGGAGAGCTACTGTACATTGCGCTGACAATTCCCTGCAACTGGCTCTTGATTGCAGTGGCTTTTTTTTATCATCCTTGGAAATAATACCGGTTTCCTTTATATGGAAGCTTATGCGGTGCGAGTTTAGATATAGTCAGACTTCAATATGAAAAAAAATAGAAAATTCAAGTTTGAAAAACATCTTTTTTATGCTTCGAGCGACGACGACAAAATAAGCTATATTTTTTTTAAAAAAAAAGTCAAATCAATTAAAATTCTGATTTGCTTCTAAAATTCTTAATTTATTTTTCTTAAATTTTCAAGTTATATCTAATTAAGGATTATTTTATCAAATAATATTAAATTTTAGTTATTTGTCATAATAGATTATTAAACTATTATTTATCTTAAATTTCAAGATTGAGGATTATTTTATCAAATAATATTAAATTTTAGTTATTTGTAATAATAGATTATTAAAGTATTATTTAGATTTAGAAAGTAACCAAAAAAAAGACTCTATTTTAAAATATTAAAAATGGCATAAAGGACAACAAATGTTGTTGGTGAGGATCCAAATTGCGATCCCCAGCTCCCTAAGCGCTACTTTAACAGCTCCAAGAATCACTGGGCTATACATGCTTGTTGGGCTCAGGGTGTCCAAAATACATTAAATAGTCATTTAAAGTACCATTTTACTTATATATACGGTATAATTTTCCGACAAAGGATGTCCGATTGGACATCCTGACACCACTGTAGCTTCGCCCCTGAAAATAGGATGCTTAATCCTACAAGAAGTAGGAACCACTTCAAAAGTAATCGAGATCCAATATCTATTATACGGTAAGATTTTATCCAGAAAAACATGCGCACGTAAATAGAGAGTTACAATCAGAATGTGTACATGTAATTTTATGTATGTTGTCTGTGTGTGAGAGAGAAGAAGAAGAGGAAGGCAGAGAATCAAACTTGAAAAAGTTGTCATCTTTGTGAAGAAAGTAAAGATCCTTCTCCTGCCTTCTCATTTTGATAATAATTATATATTTTTTATAGTTATTTACATGTATGGTATATATCACATGATAATTAGTATAACAAATTTTATATTTTAAGCACTTGTCTTATCAGTGGCATAGCTACATGGACCCATCATCCAAACATTCTTCATGAATTCTTTTATTGTATCTGTAAGAAATAATAATATGTATATAAGTTAGGTATAATTTTTTTGAGATATATATTAATTTTTGAATATTCTTAACAAATTTTTTAGCTTCGTCACTGTGTCATACAAAGATAATATAAAGACAAAAAGAACAAGAAATAGTGCGTATTTTGAAATGTTTTTAATTTCTAATGTGAATTTGAAGTATTGAAATAAAAATCCCGAAAGAAAATTTGGTAGGTAATTTGTTGTTTAATAGCAATTAAATAATGAGCTTATGATTAATACAATAAAGCTATTCCATTCTTAACATCCCCGTTCGAGAAAATAATGAGGCTCACTAATTAATTTAAGGGTTAAACAATGAACAAAAGTAAATAATGATGTTTCTATGAGTTACTTAAACATTATCACAATTTTAGCTAATGTGAAATGCACATACGGAAATGTAAGAATTCGAACAACATATCTATTGAAGTCTCAAACTTTTATAAGCATACAAATATAGATAATTAGATATACATATAAATAGTAAAATATAAGTTCACAAATAAATATATTTGGTATAACTTCGTGTAGAACGTTTTTAAAAAGAGGAGATATTTTTTATCTCAAGACTATCCCCTACGGTTTTTCTCACACATATTCATTAATAGTTCTGTAATTAGTTTATTCTAGGGTGACTAGACCCGCACGATTTAAAACGCATCACTAATTGGTAAAGTCTATCTACATATATACCCAACATTTTTTCTATATACTATCAATATGTGACTTCTTATCTTATGTTGGGTGTCACATACACCCCTTTATGAAATCAGCGTCCTCGTTGAGGTTGCTCCACCACTTGGAATTAGCCTAGACCTAGCACTAAGATTTATCTTGCCTTATCAAAATTTTTCTAACTCAATTAAACTCTGATCCACGTCGATAAGGCTGACATATGAGTGACTTTGAGACCATTTGTAATGGCCAAGCTCGCTACTGACATTATCAGCTTTAGACCTAGGTCGCACGACTGTAATTGTGTCACTAGTTGATAAGGTTTGCTTACTTATATGTCCAACAGCTCTGACGTTTTATCGATGTGAGCTTCTTATCTTAAGTTTCAGTGTCACAATTTATAAAAGATTTGATTGAGTTCTTGTTAATCAAGTTTTTGGGGTGCACGACACTATGAATATGAAGCACTAAGCTAGAATTAGTCTAATCATGCACCATTTCTTCTGTCTTGTAGTAATCAAATTTCTCTTAGGAGAAGACCTTTTAAATTTTTGAAATATTGCATGAAAGATCATAATTTGAAAGAGGTTGTGAAAGAGGATTGAGAGTTTATTTATTCAGAATATGTATTTTTGAATTTGAAGTAAAAGATGATGAAGATAAAGAAAATGGAATAAAATAATGTTGGAAAATATTTTAAAGAAATAAATTTAAAGGAGGATAAAGTCAAAATAAAGGAGGCTTTATTTAAAGAATTTCTTACAATTGAGAACATGACATGTTGAAACATGCTCATGCTGAATTGTCTATTTTTTTCATGATCAACTTACAGATCTAGAATTTTAATGCTGTTAAAGTTTCTTTATTAGAAATGGTTCCAAAAATAGTAATTGAGGAGTTGATTTGCTTAATCTTTCATGTTCTGCAGATGAAGTCAAAATGGTGATTTTTGACCTCAACGAAAATAGTTTCAACGTGCTAGGTGGTTTGAATTTATCTCATTTCTTTAATCACACCTCCTAAGTGTGAAATTTATGATTTACATAGATCATTTTCAAGGTTTTGGTGAAACTTTAAAGAACATTAGAGGAGTAAACATTGTGTTTTGTGATTTGATTTTTGTTTGGCTAAAGATAATGAGGGTTTACGCTTGAGAGTTCTCTTTGATATTTTCAAAGTATTATTTGTTAACTTTGAGTGTAACTTTAGAATAAAAAAAATTACGTGATCGAGGCACACACTTGGAAGCTTGTGTTTGAGATAGAGGGAACATTGACCAGAAAATTTGATGAAAAATTAAAAGTAGTCGTACTAATGTCCGGTTTGATAATTGGACACAATTGAAATCATTGTATTATTATCTTTCTATTTCAGATCTTTCTAGTTTAAAATAGCGGATATTTGACAACTTAGACAAAATAGATAGTGAAATAATAAACTTTCTATTGAAATATTCCTATAAGAAGTCTATCAACACATTCAACAAAGAGTTAATGTTTTTGTTGATCAAAACTATTAGGACAAGTCTTTGGTGATGAATAACAGTTCAAATAAATTCTCTATGGCGAGATTTTGTGGAATGTTGAGGCATAAAGGAAGTTTAGCAGTATTGTAAGCATACATGGATCAAATGAGATCCTTTCAAAAAAAAATTCTTCTTCCAGAGATTGTGTATGAAAAGAATGCCTATGTTGAATGCCTTGAATCGGACCCGTTACAACAGAAAGAGGGATGCAAATTCTGTCAAAGGAGGATCTTCTTGCTGGTCATAAGGTTAAGAGCCTAGAGTTTTGTGAACACTGTGTCTTTGGAAAACTACATCGCAACAAGTTTCCAAAGGCCATTCACAGAACAAAAGGCACACTTGATTACATCCATTCTGATTGCTGGGGTCCATGCCGTGTTGAGTCTTTGGGAGGCTGCAGATTTTTTGTGTCCATTATTGATGACTACTCAAGGATGACTTGGGTGTACATGATGAAGCATAAAAGTGAAGCTTTCCAGAAGTTCAAGGAGTGGAAAATTTTGATGGAAAATCAAACAGGGAAGAAGATCAAGAGGTTGCAAACTGATAATGGGCTGGAATTCTGCTGGTCTAAATTTGATCAATTCCGTAAGGATGAAGGGATTGTTCGACATCGTACAGTCAGAAATACACCACAGTAGAACGGTGTAGCTGAGCGGATGAATCAAACACTTTTGGAAAGAGCAAGGTGCATGCTCTCTAATGCTGGGCTAGACAGAAGATTCTGGGCAGAAGCGGTTAGTACAGCTTGCTACTTGATTAACCGCGGACCACATACAGGCATACAGTGCAAAACACCTATGGAGATGTGGTCAGGAAAAGTTGCTGATTATTCAAATCTGAAAGCTTTTGGTTGTACGGCTTACTATCACGTCAGTGAAGGTAAGTTAGAACCAAGAGCTAAAAAGGGAGTATTTTGTGGGCTACGGAGATGGAGTGAAAGGTTTCAGAATCTGGTCTCCAGCAGAAAAGAGGGTTATTATGAGCAGGAACGTTGTTTTTTATGAAAGTTCTCTGTTTAGAACCATTGTGAAGCCTACAACTACGTCAGAAACTGGGAGTCTTGATAAACAGGTGGAGTTTCAAGTCATTCAGAATGAGAGCGATTTAAAAGAACCTGAAGAGGAGGATCAAGAGCCACAGACAGAATCTGATATTCCAGAATCTATGCCATCAGATATCCATCAGAGTATAGCTCAAGATCGGCCAAGGAGGGTTGGAGTTCAGCCACCTATGAAGTATGGTTTTGAGGACATGGTGGGTTATGCACTGCAGGTTGCTGAAGAGGTAGATACATCTGAGCCGTCTACTTA
>NC_028646.1:75458203-75477789 GCF_001406875.1 Solanum pennellii | reverse complement strand
TCTGAGGAAGAGGGGGAGGCCTGGCACTATCATAGTGCGTCTGAAGAATCTGTTCGGAGAATTCAAGTCAAGGTGGAGATTTGTTGAATGCCTTGAATCGGACCCGTTACAACAGAAAGGACGGGGGTCTCGCTGTTGGTATACAATGTTGCTGTATTGGGCCCTTAATTATCTGTCAGTTCTGTATGTTGGGCCCAAGCCTGTTAGGGCGTAGCTTAGCACTATATATAGACTCTATGGCAAACCCTATTCTGTATTCTGTTTTTGCCTCTCCATAATAAAACTGCTCCCCCTCTTCCCCGTGGACGTAGCCAATTTATTGGTGAACCACGTAAATCTGTTGTCTTGTTTTTCGCATTTATATTTTCTCGTATTATCTCGAATTCCGCAAAACAGCCTATTAAAACTAATTAAGTAAGGAGGACGAAAGTTGTAGTTCAAATATATAAAAACAATAATAGATATTAGGGAGTTAAATTTTCACAAAGGAATGACTGTAGCCATATAAAGGTTTAAGCCTTCAATGTACTAGTAATAATCTAGTATATGTAAGGGTTCAATGTTAGGGTTTACTTGGGTCAGGATTATAAGCCCAGAAGTTAAATGGGCTTTAAAATTCTTATCCCAATCCTACCCTAATAACAGATTGAGTTGGATCGGCCTTATGGGCCAAGTCTATTTAAACAACCCTAACTGTCTGTACCCAAATTCTCACCTATAAAAGGAAATAAAAAGACCTACATTGAGGAAGACTCTTAATATACAACGGCAGGAGCAACTGCACTGGCATATAGATCCTTTATCAAAACATACTTGCTCACCATTCGTTTGTATCTCTGCCTTTGCTCGACATTTAAAGGTCTAATCTCTAACTCTGTTTCTCATTTATATATCTGAATGATATCTGTTTTTTCACTTTGAATGAGTTGTTTTTATTACTTATTTCTTTTTGTTGTTGTTTAAGAAAGATTTTATTTTCATTTGTGATCTGATTTGAGTGAAAAAAGACTCTCGAATATCAAAAAATGATTCTTGGAATCAAATGATTGTAGTGATTAATCATAACTAGATTTTATTTGTCGGCTTTGTTTTGATTTGCTTGCCAAATAATTCAAGAATTTGATTGCTCTTGAAATAATTAATGTCCCAATGTGTTTAATTTTTTGTTGTAATTAATATTAAATCTTCTTTAAATTAAATTGGTTATTTCTTTCCCCACAAATTCTATATGTGAGGCAAGGTCCTTTTAACTATCAGGCAAGAAGAAACTAAATTGAATTTAAAAACTACATTTGCATACTATTTAGTTAAGGTGTCTAACACTTGTGAAAATCCTAAATTGCTACAGAAGCAGAAGAATATGGAGAATGCCATGGACAAATTGAGAGAAGGAATTGTCAAAATGTCCAATAGTGCACCAAATGCGCCATTATCAGAGACTCAAAATTTGATTCTTCAAGAGCACCTTCATCATTATCTGTCTGTTCTTCAGACTACTCCTGATCATCCTCCTTATACTTGGATGATTGAAAAGGCATTGGAAGCATTGAACGAAGAAGGGGGTTCTAAAGAAGAATCGATATCTGAGTTTATCACGAAAAATAATGACAGCTTGCCAAGGGCTCATACGACAATGCCGAAACATCATCTGGAGAAGATGTGTGAAAGGGAGGAAATTGTTATGACTGATGGAGGACGGTTTTTGCTTCCTGGTGACAGCGAAAATTCGAATGCAAAGGGAAAAGAGAAGAGCAAGATAAGGGGGAGTTCATCAAATACACATAAGAAGCACCAAGAAAAGGAAAAGGAGCAAGATCCTCAACATGTGGTGCATTTGGAGCAACCAAAAAAAAGAGGTCGTGGGAGGCCTGCTAAGAACAAAGAGGCTGGGGCCCAAAAAGGTGATGATACAACTTCAGCATTGGCAACAAAGGAACCATACGTTAAGCGTGAAAGGGCACAAGGGTCAGGAAGACGGGGCTGATCTAGATGATGTACTTGTGAAAGACATCAGATTGTCCAGAAGAAGCAAAACAACCAAGGAATAGGAAAGAGTTTGGAAGACATAGTAAAGTAGCATTTCCTAAAGTTCAAGTGTTAGCGGATACATTTTAGTTGTTTTTATTTCTTTAGATACAATAATGTAATTCGAACTAGTAGTGTTAGTTATTATAGAGAAGCTATAATATTATTTACTAGTCGCTTATATAAAAAAAATTAGTTGACAAAATCCAACTTATTGAAATCATATTATATAATTCTTATTATTTTTTCTTCAGTTATTTGCTTGTGTCTTATTACTTTAATAGCTATAATACGTTTGAAAATACTATCATGATTATATAAATACAAGTTCACTAATTTTCATGGAAACAACACATTTTTTATTCTTTATACATCGATTGTGTCAATTACACTCAAGTGATAACATGTTTCTTTCTGCAATTTTGACGCGTAATTCATAGCTATATCGAAACATGATTAAATAAGTTAACACTCTGCAAATGTTGCAATAGGCTACATGTTATTCTTCTTGCTTGATTGTGAAACGATTTCGCCTCATATGCATAGTTTCTAAGGAGCCTAGGTTTGAAAAAGTATGTCGAAATTGTAAAACTTTGTGATGGAACTAACACGTTCTAGGTGCCATCGCAACCCTAGCATGATCTTTTAAACTTAAGTTCCCCAGAAATTCAACATGTGAGGCAAAATCTTTTTACTATTAGGCAAGAAGAAAAAAATTGAACATGAAAACGTCTACATAGTATTTAATCAACTTGTTTAACCCCGTTCGATCGATGAAATTGATTATGTCTAGTGTGTTATCACTTGAGCTAGTTGACAAAATCCAACTAATTGGAACAACCATATATAATACTTACTATTTTTTCTTCAGTTAGTTTCTTGTGTCGTATTACTTTTAATAGGTATAATATGCTTGAAAATAGTACCACAACTATGCTTATAAATAAGTTAACTATTTTTTCATGGAAACAACAGATTTTATTCTTTTTATATAGATTGTGTCGGTTACACATAATTGGTGACTTGTTTCTTTCTACAATACTGACGTAGTCCATAACTATGTCGAAATAGTATTAAATAAGTTAACCTAACACTATTCAAATGTTGCAATATGATTGTGAAAACGATTTCGCCTTATATGCTTACTTTTTTGGTAACTAAAGTCCTTGCAAATAATTAACTTCTAGATGTTATTTGTTGGAACTTTAGATTAGGTAATTTATATTGCAATTATGATTTTGGAGGAAAAGATAAGATTGTCCACCTCCTTTGTACATGTTTGATGTTAGATTTTGAGATTAATACAACACCTAGGCTCTACAAGGAAATTAAATTTAAAATATCTAGTATAAATTACATCAAATCTCAAAGGTCGAGGTCTTACTATGATTAAGTTTGTGAGACTCAAATTAAATGGGCTTTAAAAAACTTTTTCAATCCCTAATAACAAATTGAATTGCGACGATCATATGAGCCAAACCCATTTTGACAACTTTAACTATATATATCATAAACCTAGCCTATAACAACAATATTAAAACATGTAAAACACATCGCTCATTGGTGTTTCTATTTTCAGTCACAATTTAATTCCTTTTTTAGCCAAAGCTTAGATGTTGAATTTGATTATTCAAATAAACATAATTAGGTATGAAATTTGTTGGTGTGAATATCGAGCTGCTCACTAACGAAAAGAAGAAGTACATAGAGTGCCCACACACACAATATGAATTATTTGGTCTTTTAGGTTTCGATTAGTTAACAATCTCAACCAACAGTGAGTTGAAGTATTATAAATTAATCTACTTTTAGAAGTTAACTACAAATAAGGCAATACACATACAATGTTAGGATTAATTACCCGTTAGAAGTCTTTTCCTTGTTATTAGTAAAATGTTGGGAGTCCTTCTCTTAATGTGTATATACAAGGCATTGTATTTTTCACAATGAAAATATTGATTCACAGGCTAGTAGTCGGTCCATTCCTGCTCTTTCTTCCAGTGCCGCTGGACTTTTTCCTTCTCTAATCCCACTGGATCTGCCATGACTAATGTGGTGGATCAAACACATAAATTTTATCTCAATCCATCGGACTATCCAAGTATGACCTCGTTTCTTCTGTCTTTGATGGCAAGGCTTATGAAAGCATAGAGAAGAGCAATAGTGATCACATATTCGACAAAAAAACAAGTTGAAATTCATTGATGGCTCCTTGTTAGTTCCCAACACTGATTCTTTGCTTCAGAAAAACATGGGCCAGATGTAATGATATGGTCCTTTCATAGCTCATGAATTCTCTTTCTACGAAAATATCTAACCTTTGGAATGACCGAGAAGACAAATTTGACATGATCAATTGAGCAATTTTGTTTCAAACAGAAAGAAGTAAGTGCCGTTAGTCAAGGTAATTTTAGTGTATCAACTTATTTCACAAAAATGAAGTGTTTGTGGAATGAGTAAGATTCACTAAACATTTAGTCTTCTTGTATTTGTGAGTGTGAATGTGATGCTAAATAAAGAGTATCAAATCTCATCAGGATGAAAGATTTTTATAGTTTTTGATGGGCTTAAATGACACTTTTGTTGGTGTCAAAAGTAATATTATGTTGTCGGCTCCTTTGCCTAACATTGGGCAAGCCTAGTCCTTTGTTATCCAAGATGAAAAACAAAGGAAAATACATGTTACACCTACTTATCTAGGTGATTAAGAATATTTCATAATTGCTATTCAGGAGGAAGGAAGTACCCGAACCTCAAGGCACAAAAATAAGGTAACTCAGGATATGATGGAAAAAAGAGCAATGTGTTATTTGTGCTTACTGTAAGAAGCCAGGTCACATTGTGGATAAATGCTACAAGATTCATGATTTTCCTGCTAATTTTAAATTCACAAAACCTAGAAATTTTCGGGGTACATCACAAGGAATTACGACTTTCAACTCAAGTGTTTACAATCAAAGTGAAGGATCAATGCAAGCTCTCAGTCAGGGGAACATAATACAAATATTGCAAATGCTTCAGCAGATGAAATCAAATCAACATACAGGAGGATTCGAAGAAGCGTTGAATCTCAGTCTTTAGGGTATGTCCAAGTTCCTCAGTTCTTAGTTCTTATGTCTGCTTTATTGAAATTGATAGGAATTCTTGGATTTTAGATACTGGAGCAACTAAGCATATGACCTAATAGGGAGTTCCTTTCGAATATTAAAAAAGCTCTTTGAAACATTCACGATATAAAGTCATGGTAAACTTGCTTAATTCCTATAGAGTCAAGATTATTCATGCAGGAACAGTCACGCCATTTTCTAATATTATTCTGCACAATGTTTTGTATTTACATTCTTTCAGATTTAATATGATATATGTGCATAAGTTTTGCGTTCAAGTTTTCAATTCGAGCAAGAAGTCTAGTTCTAGTTCAGCTACAAATTCTATTAGAAACACATGCATTCGGAAAAAAATTCGATCCTTAGGCATTATCCATCAAACAACTTGTGTGTCCACCCCATAACAAAATGAAACTTGAGAGGAAAAAACACCTATTAGAAACTTTTTGGGTTCTATTGTATCAATTTCAACTTCTTATTAGCTATTGGGGAGACTATCGTTTGACAACAACATATTTAATTAATAGATTTCCCTCCAATGTCTTAAATTTCAAAACACTAGTTGAGATACTTTTTAACACTAGAGCACAATAATCTCATCTTAGAAGTTTTGATTGTTTGTGTTTTGTTTCTACCTTTCAAATCAAAAAAGTAAGTTTGATCCGAGGGCGGCTCCTTGTGTGTTTTCTTGGTATCCACACGAAAAAAAAGGGCTACAAAGTTCTCAATCTTAAATCTCTACAGTGTTTCGTGTCATGGGATGTTGTCTTTCATGAGTCACTTTTTCCATTTTCCAGTAACAAGTCCTCGGTTCCTACCGATTCCTTATTTCCTACTGCTAACAAATACATGCTGGCAGATCTATCTTTTGATGTCTTCTCATTACCTGTGGATGATCTTGTCTCTTTAAATGATCCCATCGTACAATTTACACATTCTCTAACTGTAGTTCCTGATTCTTTGCCTCAACCAGAGCATACTCCACATATTCCCTCTATTAGCTCTTCACAACCTACCATGGTTGATGTCATTGTGGCTATATACATGCTTTGAAGATCTTCTTTGATCTAGAATCCAAAATAAGAGATTTGGGAATTTACATTTTTTCCTTGGAATGGAAGTACTTCGTGAATCACATAGTTTGATGCTTTGTCATAGGAAAGTCGCCCTCGACTTGGTCAAGGAGTTTGATATTCTAGGCCTATCTCATGTGTCTTCTCCTTTAGACCCAATTGTCAAACTAGGCTTCTCAAGAAGGTAAAATGGTCTGATGGACCGTCGTACCTGTATGCGTTTGTATTTTAGACCTTACTTTGAACTTGTCAATTGAACCCTCCAACTCAATAAAACTTAACATTTTAAATCTCTCTGACCATTGACCAGGTCTACGTGTCAACTTAATTAATGAGTTGGACAAACACGTGATTCCACGCGCAAAAAAAGAGCGTGAACCTAAGAATTTTGATTTAAAATAATTAAAAGAAAAAGGAAATCAAAATAAAAACAAGAAAAAAAATTAAAAATAAATGTTTCACTTATCTCTTCTTAATTTCCCCCACCCATCCCCCTTTTTCCTATCTTCAACCATCATTTTTCCCATTCTTCCCCACCAAGACCTTCATTTCACTCTTTCTCCCCTTCCTTACTCCTTTCCAATTTCTTTTTCTGTCTTTTTTTTGTTTTGTGTTCCCCACAAATTAAAAAAGAAATTGTGCGAAAAAAATAAAAAAATATATATAATAAACCTAGTTTTCGAAAGAAATACTTCTAATGAGTATTGACCTCTTTTGTTGTCAAAGTTATTCTTTATTTTTCATTTTATAATTTTTGTAGACAACATCTGATAGTTTTGAACAGTGAAAAGTAATTTTTGAATATCTTTATGAAATTAGATGAAGTGTATTGTGTAAAATTGTATGCAAATATTAAGATATGTTAAGCTATTTTAATGGTGATTCATTGACATCAATGGAGGAAATGGTTTTAGAAGTTGTTCAAGTAACAATGAAGGGAATGATGGTGTGAAAATGAAGAAACAATAAAATTTTTAAGAAGATAAATAATAAATGACGTGTTATATAAAATCTAATTTGGATAATGACATGTCATTTTCATTGGGCGTTTGAAGTTCACACAAAGCCGAAGGGGTTTAAGTATTGAGTTTTATTGAGTTAAACGTTCGGTTGACAAAATGCTAAGTTAGAAGGTCTAGAATACAAACTCGTACAAGCATAAGGGTCTATCAGACAATTTCGCCCGATCCAATGTTGATCCTACTTTGTATAGACATCTTTCAGGGAAGCTAAACTACCTCACACACACACACTAGATCAGATCTCTCCTTTATCGTAAAACACTTGAGTCAATACATGCTGGTGCCCAGGAAATTCTATATCAGTGTTGCTCTTAGAGTCATTCAGTACCTTTTGAAAGACACGAGACTTGGCCTTTTTATATCACATTCTTCTTCATTTGAACTACGAGCCTTCTGCGATTATGATTGGGGAACATGCCCTGATACTCATTGATCTATAATGGTTTTTGCATTTCATTAGGGACTTCTCCTATTTCTTAATAATCAAAGAAGCATACATCCATTTTTCTTAGATTCGCTAAAGCGGAGCTTAGGTCCATGAGACGGGTAGTTGCCAAACTTACTAGGCTTCTTCGCCTCTTTGAAGACATCTACATCCCTATTCCACTACACTTTGATAACCAGGCGACAATTCATATAGAAAAAAATCTTGTCATCCACGGATGTACAAAACACGTTGAAATTAATTGTCATTTTGTTCGCCAACAGTTCCTCGCATGAGTCATTTCACTTTCTCACATTCGATCTTCATCCCAATCAGCTGATTTGTTCACTAGATCATTGCTTGGACCTCTTCTTCACACCTTATTGGGCAAGTTGGGTGTGTTTCATGCTCTCCCACTTGAGGAAGGGTGTTGGTGTGAATATCGATCTACTCACAAACGAAGACAAGAAGTGCAATGTGTTGGATTTTATTTGCCCTAAATTTCTTACCATAAATAGGTATTCCTTTTAGGAAAAGGTTTTGGATTGACTAATCCTTTTTCTAGTAGGAAAAGGTTTAGTACTCTATAAATAGAGACATGTTTTTTCTAACTTAATCAGCATTCACAATGTAGTCTTAAGGGCTTTGAGAGTTTTGGTTTGGGGGAGAATTTATGGGTCACAAGCTTGATACGTTATCACTTGTGTGAACCTCCCATGTATTCCGAGTAAATTGGTTGAGGTTGTTTCTCTCTGTATTTTGTACTCTCATATTTATAGTGGATTGCTCATCTCCTTTGTGGACGTAGGTCGATTGACCGAACCACGTTAAATCTTTGTGTCTTTTGGTATATTTCTCGTTTGTCTTCCTACTCGTGATCTTTTGAGGTTTGCTTTGCTAGCTTCCGCGTTTACACCTGCTTATTTTCGGTCCTAACAAGTGGTATCCGAGCCAGATTCAATGACGGAGTCAGGTTCAGTGGTTCGATAATCGATTATTGAACCAGGTTAGAAAGAGATGTTCATCTTGGCGGGTGTAGTTCTAGCCGCAACCTTTTTGACAGTAATGAAGATTTTATTGGAGAAATTGTTTCAGAGAGGTTCTCTGTGTTGAGACACAAAGGAGATTATGGAGAGGAGAAGCAAGTTGTTGAAGATTAAGTAAAGAAGGTGGACAAATTTATTTTGTCAGAAATTTGCCAAGGGGGAGATTTTTGTTGGGTTTTATTTGCCCTGAATTTCTTACCATAAATAGGTATTCCTTTTAGGAAAAGGTTTTGGATTGACTAATCAATTTTCTAGTAGGAAAAGGTTTAGTACTCTATAAATAGAGACATGTTTTTTCTAACTTAATCAGCATTCACAATGTAGTCTTAAGGTCTTTGAGAGTTTTGGTTTGGGGGAGAATTTTATGGGTCACAAGCTTGATACGTTATCACTTGTGTGAACCTCCCATGTATTCCGAGTAAATTGGTTGAGGTTGTTTCTCTCTGTATTTTGTACTCTCATATTTATAGTGGATTGCTCATCTCCTTTGTGGACGTAGGTCGATTGACCGAACTACGTTAAATCTTTGTGTCTTTTGGTATATTTCTCGTTTGTCTTCCTACTCGTGATCTTTTGAGGTTTGCTTTGCTAGCTTCCGCGTTTACACCTGCTTATTTTCGGTCCTAACACAAAGAGAACTGGGCGTACACACACAGATCCAGATATCTTATCGGTTATTTGGTGTTTTTAGCCTCAGTTGGTTAACGATCTCAGCCAACAGTTGGCTGAAGTATTATAAACTAACCTACTTTTACAAGTTAACTACAAATAAGACAATACACATATAATATTAGGATTAGTTACCTGTTAGGAGTCTTTTCCTTGCTATTAGTAAAATTTTAGGAGTCTTTCTCTTGTTGTATATCCAGAAGACATTGTACTATTGAAAACATCGATCAAATTTATAAGAAAAGTTCCGCATATATGTTTTGTTTTCTTACAAAATGAACATGTAAAACACAACTCTTAAAATATTATTTTTTTTAATCAAATGCTTGTTATAGCTAATTATAATTAGATTTTATTTGTTGGCTTTATTTTGTTTTTCGTATCATATAATATAGGGAAAATGCACACGTACCCCCTCAACCTATGCCCGAAATTCCAGAGACACACTTATACTATACTAAGGTCCTATTACCCCATTAACTTATTTTATATGTAATTTTCTACCCTTTTCGGCCTATGTGGCACTAGCTTAAAAAAAAAGTCAATCAGCATTGGGCCCACAAAATATGTAAAATATTGGTCCAATAGGCTTTTATTTGGCTCCATTGGGGAATTTGATGTATTTGGCTGCTGTTAGAGAGGCTTCTCACATAAGTTTATGCTATGAGGTACACTTTGGTTTTGTACTTAAAGACTTGGGAATCAAATAATTTGACTGGTATTTCATTATTTTTGTTGGTGGCAGATGTTTCCTCTCTGTTTATCCTGCTTAGTGTAGGTGCATGCAATAGTTGTATGTCCAACCCTTCCACAGCTTAGGCAAAGAATACCATCCCCTTCATAGATAATCTTTTGCTTTAAATTACCAATTTGAATGTGAGATCTAACCGGACGTACAAACATCGGTTTTACCTACCTACCTACCAAACGTTGTACAAGTAATACAAAAATTAATACATGAAATAATTTATTTCTTATCTAGCTATTAAACGACCCCTTAATAGTACAGAAGTATAAGATTTATTAATTATATTGTTGGGATTAATTAATCATCCTGACATTATTTTTCTTATCCAATGTTTGGCTTGGTGATTCAAGGCCAGTTCCATCTTTAACCATGCTTATCAATATACTAGTTTCAGCACACGTGCGTTGCACGTGTATCCTATGTTAATTTTTTTTTATATTTCATTATAACAATTAGAATTCTACGTGTACATGCATGTAACGAATAACAAAATCCAACAATTACAAATAAAATTATAAAATTGTGACAAAAAGATCAGATGAAGAATCTTATTTTAATGTATAAAATTTATCAACAAACTGTAAATTTAGAACTTTAGATAGTAACAAAAGATTAACTTTAGCCTAAATAAAAATACAATTAAAACAATCAAAAATTTATGGAAAATCAAATTAAAGAAGTTTAATCACAATAACATCAAACGAGGAATCTTATTTTAATGTATAAAATTTATCAACAACTGTAAATATAGAACTTTAGATACTAATAGCCAATTTGCATTATATATAGTCACAAAAGATTAACTTTAGCCTAAATAAAAATACAATTAAAATAATCAGAAATTTATGGAAAATCAAATTAAAGAAGTTTATAGAGAGAAAACACATACAAAATAAACAAAGAAAAAAACATGCGACAACATACACATTCTTTTGAAGACTTTAATCATATAACAATGCAAATCTTTAGTGGGCAACTGGGCATTGATTATGGTCTTTATATATTGATTTAACTCAATGATCTCATAATAACCAAAAATTTTAATATTTAGTGTGGCATGTAGAATGATTACTATTTATAAATAAATATTTTATAATATTTTAATTTAACACAGAATAAAATGATAATCTAATTTTATACTTTATTATTTAAATCTTTTTTTACCCTTCAACCAAAAACAACCTCCATAGGGAAAAAAATAGACAAATACAATGAGAACTTATCAAACAATGTAATATAACACCAAAAGATTGAAGAGAAGGCACCATATCAGAAAGAAAATTGATGCATTTGGATTGTATTATATATAGCCAAAAAGAACATATACAATGAAATTAATTTTATACAGTGACTATTAATTAAAGAAATATAATTTTTTTTATGAACAACATATCTCAAAATTGTAGTCCACCTTACTTTTTTTTTCCTATTAATATATCAACATATCATGTAAATATAACAAAAAATCATTTAATATAGAAGGAAGAATCATAATTAACAAAACTAAAACGGGAAGAACAAGGAAAAAATTGTAATCTAAATCGTGACTTACTCTTTCAATAGATTTATTGTACGTTCATCTAAATGTTAACATAGCATTTTCAAATGTATTAGAATCATACTGTGCCATCATATAGTTTCATGCAATAGAGAAGACCAAGAAAATTTTTGAAAAAAAGGTTAGAATATGAATTCTTGTGATTTTGAGTGTTCTTGATTTGTGTTGTTATTTTCTTTCTCAATGTCTTAAATATCTATACATTTCAATAATATGTGGAAGATGAAAATAATTCAAGTTAATTAAAAAGAGTGAAGTAACAAATGAAAGTTCAAAAAAGTGATCTTTTCATTTACAATATTCATTGTAATTAATGTAAGTTAATTAAAAAGAGTGAAGTAACATATGAAAGTTCAAAAAAGTGATCTTTCATTTACAATATTCATTGTAACTAATGTAAGTTAAGTAGTGCCATCAAAATTAAAAACTGAAAAAACCTTTCAACTTCAGTAATTAAGTGATGCATGAATAAATAGGAGTAATAGAAAGACTTTAGGAATCTTATCATTGTTTTTCTAAATATATCATTGTGTAATTAAAATATTTATATTTAATTAAATAATAAATTAAATCTTAATTTAGTAAAAGGGTAAAATAGTAATTCAACTTTTCACTATAGAGCTTCCCACTTATAATAATATATGATTAATAACCCTTATATTGCTAATATCATTGATCGTTATGTATAAGAATAGTATTGAATAAGATGTATACATGTATTATTTTCTCTAATACATCCTACCAAACAGCCTCTAACAGTATTAGACAATGGTTATCTGCACAAGATCTCAATAAGAATTGCTAAACTACAAATTCAAAGTGCTTTGAACCAATACAGCAGCTATTATTTACTCTTTGGTAACTTCATGGATTGCATTTGCCAAGTAGTCTACATTGCTGCTTGTTACCCCTGCCATGCTGCCATTGCATCAGCCATGTCAAGTATATAGGTATCAGAACGGAATTATCATAATGTCATCAGCGTCGCGTTTATAGGTATCAATACTGAAATTTAAGACATCTTAGTGAGTTATAAGTACCTGATGCGTCCATCGTTAGTCATGTATATATGGAAATCCCTTTGCAATTGGTTTACTTCCTCAGGGGATAAACCAGAGAAGTAAAACATTCCAACCTGAAGTTTTAACAATTAGCAGCTGCATTTAATATGCGATTCTGCAATAACTTGAGAGTTGTTACCTGCTTCGTTACATGTTCCCAGCTCGAAGATGAGTTCAACTCTTCAAGAGTTTGACGTAATGTAACTCTCATGCTGATTAAGCGATCCACCATGACCTTATGTGAAAATATATAATTGGTACGTTCGTAAGGAAATGGAATGGTAAGAAAGTAGTACTCACTACTCATACATAATAATAACACTAAATACCTTAACTTCCTCTTCCCAAAGTGCCTTTAAATCAGCATCATTCAAGATTGTTGACACTAATAATGGGCCATGAACCGGAAAACTACTGTACATTGCCCTGACAATTCGCTGCAACTGACTCTTGATTGCAGTGGCTTGCTTATCATCCCTGGAGACAATACTGGTTTCCAAAAAAAGGGGAGGACGGGAAGTTTCAGAGCTGGAGACTAATCAAGAAATCATAAAGAACCAAATACTCTCTGATCATTTTGTGGACTACTAATCACTAAAGTAGACTCAGGACTAAAAATGTACAAGTTGAAATTACTTCGTTTATGGAGCTATACCGTTTATGTTTACTGTTCGTTCAATGGATTGAGCGAATAGTTTTAACTAATCAAAGTATTATTTCGGTATTATTGAAAATGAGGAGTTGCAGAACACTGTAACTTGAAGTTTGTGTACCTGACACAACCTACTCGGTGTTCATACAAGCCCATGTTTTTGGAAAAAGATTGTGCACAGCCTAATAGATGTCCATCTTCTAGAAATATTCGAATGGCAGTGGCATCTCTCTCAACGTCTCCACTAGCAATTCCTTGATAAGCCATATCAAAAAAAGGAAAATGGTTCTTGATCTGAAAACATTTTTCACAAACATAGTGCATAAGAAGTTATCTAAAAGCATAAATAAGAGGAAAAAAAGGATCAAGTTATGCCACTGACCTTAAATATGTGTGAGATTTCTTTCCATTGCTCATAGTTGGGGTCGACACCAGTTGGGTTATGAGCGCAAGGATGAAATAAGAAAAAGGAACGATCTGGAGCGTTCTGTGAGATCATCAAATGAATAGGGTCAGGTAACGTAATCGAAACTCCAAAAGAACAAAGTTAACTGAACAAGAGTTCGTCTTAGCTTGCAATCATTGTAACCACATACACAAATACAGCTGATCAAAATGAATCATCACATTGCAGAGTTTACTGCTGGCCTTAGCTCAGCAACATAAGTCATCTTTTACGAAGGCTCATAATCTCATACGTAAGGATGTAAGATTTGGTGGTGAAGTTGAAACAAAAATTTCGTAACACAATTAGAGAAAATTCACCAAACCTTGATATCATTCACGAGGGCTTGAAATCGCAATCCTTTTGAATACGGATTATAATAGCGATAGGTTCCTGTACAAACTTGAGAATCCCTCCAAATGTCGTGGTGGCTTCAAAAGAGGACACATTTCAATCACAGTACTAATTAATAATCGCATGGCATGAAAAAGAAGTATCAATGTGAGAAACATTTACTTGGACCAAGTTGGCATTGGTAGAAACATTTGTGAGTCAGGATAGAAGCGCCTTTGGAATTCCGCGAACAGCCGGCACGCACCGGTCCCAGAAAGAGCTGGAACACCAGCAAACCTGCCTTCTCTAACAACACTAGAGTCATTTCCACAAGCCAATTTAACACAGTCCTGCACAAACTTTGATTTTGTTGTTGCTTTAGTTGATTCCCTGCCAATAGAAACGCAACGGTCATGGTTGCAATGAAATAGGATGAACCTAGAAAATAATCCTAATACAGTGTTATGCAAATATGATGAATGAACTTCAAAGTTCAACCAAATATCTTAAAGCAAGGAGTGAAGTAACTGAAAATCCTTACAAAAACATTCTGATGCTCTTATGCATCCAATAAGGCATTATGAGCCCCTTACAACGGCCACGAGTGATGCCTTTATATACCCAAAGAGGAACATTATATAACTTAACCATGACTAACCGTATCATGTAAAAGACCCTTGACAGACAATTCAGGGAAATCAAGTACTAGTGAAACCAGCACCTGATATATTGTTGATGTACCAGTCATTCTAGTGTGATGAAGTTAATCCGCAAGAGCAAAAGAAAGAAATGATACATAAACAGTTGGCAAGCAAGCACTCCAACGACTTAGAGAGTGCACATTTAGACACCTCGACTTGGTGTCTAGAATGACTGGTGTACCAACAATATATCTAAAGTACGCAATTACCTATTAGTGAAAGAACATTGTCCAAGTTTCAATTCAAAACTAGTTGAGTTTGGCTACATGAATCCTCAATATTTGTACCACTCAACTTAAATCATTATAGCAATAAATTTATCTCAAAAGAATTAAAAAAATTAATCATTATAGACATTTCATTCCAATACACAATTAATTTTCATCCTCTTCAATCCTAAGGATCAATATTACTCGAAAAAGAATTGGTATTTCACTGAACTCCTTCCCTTACTCGAAAGGAATATGTCCTCCTAACCGAATAGTCCCTACAAACACCTTAGTATGTCACATTACTATTTTTTACTCCAGTGGTTTCTGGGGCAGCTTGTGCGCGCACCTCAACTTAATTAGTGTCACAATTTGGCTGATTCCGAGAACTTTTCCTAGTTAAAACTTTCCTTTTCCAATCATAAAGTCAAGAAATTGTTCATGCAATGGATAGTCAGACTTCAGAAAAGTAAGAAATGAAACAAATTCGAGTAATTAGATAAGGAAATTCTAAAAAATACGATTGATCAAATCCAACATGAGCTTAGACTTAGAATACACTCATTTAACCAAAATAAGTATTCAATCATAGGGGAAAAGGAGGAAACATCAGCCCTTAAATATAACACTAAGTTATACAAACAATAAAGCTAAAAATACAGTTGAACTATCACTTTTTCGTGAGTTTCATACTTCAACTATTCATTCTCCTCTTTACCTAATTAACATATATCACTTCATTTGTATTAAAACATATCTCGATCCTAAATTAGCCAAATATTTTACCATTAACTCTAATTAAAAAGAAAAAAGGAAAACAGATGGTACTCACAAGATCTCGCAGTCAGAAATCTTTTCAGTAGCTCTTCTAACACACTCAAGAGTTACTGGTTTTCCTTTATCATCTCTGTAAGCTCCCTATTAAGAAGTTGTAACAAAATAAATTACCAATGAGAAAACATCAATTAACAAAACCAAGTCCTCACTCATTTCAATTTGTTTCTATTACTTTCATTTTAAGTCTGCTTTGAAAAAAAAAACTGTTTTTTTATAATACTTAATTCTAACTTTGTACCTGACATACCAAGAATAAAAACATTAAGAGAAAAATGATATATCAATTTTCGAACTATCGTAAATGGTATACAGATATTTTCCGTCATACTTATGGAACATTGGTGCTCCTTAGTGACGTATATAGGATTTTTAATAAGTGGTTCAAAATCTGAAGGACTAAACACACGAACTAATCGAAGGGGGGTTCGACAACTATTATATGTATATATCACATACTTTTAACCATGTATAAATAGTAATATTTTCTGCCGGAGGGGTTCGAATGAGCCCTGTTAGAAGGCTACTTCTGCCTCTGGTGCTCCTGTCATACAAACACTAGAGCATATATGTCTTTCACTCTAACGGAACATTAAATAGGAACACGTTGCAGAATCTTATCCGTCGATCCGATATATAATAAATGTCGGAGTTGGTGAATAAGATTATGACACGTGTATGTCCATTAGTATAAAGGCTATATATGCTCTAGTTTTGAATGATAAGGACATCAATGTTCAAAAGTATGACGGAGAAAATCTACGTACCATTTACAATAGTTCAAGTATAAATCATGTGGTACATGTGGTACACATTCAATGAGTTTCTTAAAATATGAGTAAAATCAAAATAAGACAAATAAATTGAAACGAAAAGAGCAGTACCACACCAAGATTGAGCTTGAAGGGAGTTGGGTCAGAGAGAAAAGCCTGAGTGACACTGGTGATTGGGTCCTTTGGAGCTTGTTGTACATGGTCCCACCATCCCATATTGTTTTTGCTATTTGTTGCTACTGAAGTAGACAAACATCTAACATTTCTACTCCACATCTTCATCTTCATTGCTCTCTTCTGTTCTGTTTTTTTTCTTGTATTGTAAAATTAGGAAAAGGGTATTATGAATCTCTTTCTTGAGAAGAAAAATGAAGTTAAATTAGTAGTAGTTGTTAATTGGAAAATAAAGTGAAGAAGACATTGAGATTTGAAAACTCTGTTTTGGTAATAGTAGTTACAAATTCCTATGGGCTTCTGTCTTCTTTCCATTTCTACATTTTTTTTTCTAAAAGGGACACCAACTTTCAAACACTTCAATATTCCATTGGACTCAATTTAATGACAAGTTGTTTTGTGATATGTATAAGGTATAATAATGTTATGATAAAATATAGACTTATTTCTTTTTGTGCTTGATTAGAGGTATTAGATAGTTTTTGACTTATTTATCTCATCATTTATATAAAAATACTCCTTCGTCTAATAATAGTTGTCCACTATATATTTTTGTGAGATACTCAACAATAGTTGTCAACAGTTTTACACTTAGTGTCAGTTTAAATACAATTTTAATCATAAATTTTGACTAGTTATTACTCCAGTTATCCATATTTATTTATCCATATTTTCTCTTTTTGTTGTCCTATTTACTTGTCTATTTTGACAAAATCAAGAAATGACAAAAAAAATTCCTATTATTCCCTCATTTAAACTTCTTGAAAATTTCTAAGTTTTAATTAATTATTTTTGAAATCATAAATAATGAGGGTATAATTATAACTTTACTATGCTAATTATTGTTATTTTAATTGTGTGTCATTTCTAAAGTTGATAATTAAAATATGGACAGAGGGAGTAATAAATTTTAAGAAAGAAAGAAATATTTTTGTCAAAGTCATAAATATGTATATTATTGTAAATCATTTTATTTAAATAAAAAAAATTTTAAACTAAAATTATTTTTAAGTATAAAAAAATATCATTTTTCTGAAATAGACTAATTAAATGCATACATAATTAAGCCTACTAAATCATGTTTATTTATGTGTCTTATGATTGAAAGTGATTTGATCTGTGTAAATAAGTTTTACCAAACTCACTAAAATAAAATAATTAAGAAATTTCGAATTCGATGAAAAGAGAATGGTGAAATAAAAGAGAATTGGATCTAAGGAATTAAAAGAAATATTCAAATTTCTAGAAAGGTTATCCAGTAAAACTTTAAATTCAATTCAAGTTTTTCGAGCAGCGTCCCATGGTTTCTCATTGTGATCATGTTACAATGGGCTTTATTACTATAGCTTGTGTATTTAATGGACCATATTCCATGTTATTATTTCACCTTTGACTTAAAAGAACTAACAAAACATTGACAATATCATGTATCTCAAATCATACCTATATTAAATCTATTTATTTACTTGAAATTTAGGCATCACTTAAAAAAATAATATTTGATATAATATTATATTATAATATTTTTATTAAATAATGGTTAATATTAAATATTAAATATTAAATATTAAAAAACAATTTAAAAAATAGATAATTAATGTTAAAGATAATACATGAATCTCTAATTGTATTTAGTTGAAACTAAGGTCCTATATTTAGTTGAATAGCTACTACTATTAATTTTTTAAAAAAAACACAAATTTTAGAGATTTAGTTTTGAAAAAAAATATATAATTAATTAAGAGAAAAGACATAAAGTCACTACTAATGTTGTCTCGGATTTGCACAAAGACATCTTAACTTTGTAACTGTCCTATTACCCCAATAAACAATTTTGAAAATATATTATTATACCATTTTTCGATCAGCCCCAAGTTTTAAGAAGCAAGTGTGTTCACACACCAATCATTATATGACACATGTTAATTTAATTTAAGATGTATTTTTTTTTTATCTTAAGTTTTTCCTTTTATCTTTTTTTTTAAACTTTATTTCTCTTACTTTTTGACTTTTAATTTTAGTTTATCTTAAATTTCACTTCATCTCCCATCTCCCACCTCCCACTTTCAAGTGATTCTGTAACGACCTGTTTAGTCGTTTTGAGCAGCAGATTTTATTTCTGGAAAAACTGTGTGAGACGACGGAACCCACGACGGACCGTCATGGGCACGACGGGCCGTCGAAGGTGTCTCGTTCCAGAACACTTAGACTTCTGAAATTTGGGTACTGAAATCGACTCTCTGAACTTCGTGACGACATGGCAGGACGGACCGTCGTGGGCACGACGGACCGTCACAGACTCTTCAAGGAAATTGAGTCTCTGAACTTTGTGACGGAAGCAGCAGGACGGACCGTCGCAGGCACGACGGGCCGTCACAGGCTGCGTAATCCAAGGCTGGGTCGGATTTCTGTTTAGTAATTTAAGGGGCGTTTTGGACTATTCCTGCTTTAATTATAAAGTTAGTGGGTTAATGTTAATAAGTCTAATTACTTGGGGGTTAAAAGAGGTAACCTTGAGTTAATTAGTGGGTTATTATTGCCATCTTTTATACTTAATTATATGCTAATTAGGGTAAAAGAAAGAGGGTTTGAATAAGAAAAATAGAAAGAACAAAGAGAGACACAAAAAGAAAGAGAACGAGCGAGAGGGAGAAACGAACGAAGAGACAACAAGGCTTTGAGGAATTTGCTTGCTTGATCACGAATCTTCGGTGGAGGTAGGTTATGGTTTA
>NC_028646.1:75441021-75457353 GCF_001406875.1 Solanum pennellii | reverse complement strand
TTTAGCTTCTTAGAATACTCTTAGTTTAGTAATTTGATCATAGATGTTCTTGTGGTGATGACTTCCAGATTTTGGGGAATAATAGATGTTGAATTTTAGAAGTTATTGAATTGGTTTTTATTAATGAGTTTAAGTCTTCCGCATTACTTTCTGTTGATATTAAACTGAAATGTTAGGGTTTAGATTGGTTGGTTCGCTCACATAGGAGGGTAAGTGTGGGTGCCAGTCGCGGCTCGGTTTTGGGTCGTGACAGATTCATTCCTCCATTATTATTTTTTTATTCACCTCCTACACCCCACGTCAAATTGAGTCCTACTCCCAAATTTTTATTTACTTTTTTCTTCTTCTAGTCAAATTCTTTATAGAATTTATATATTTTTTAGGCTTTATTGAATTATTGATAGCAAAATTAATTATTTTTCTAAGAAAATTTAGAAGGTATCATAAACTACTCATTTTCATATAGATTCAAAATTAGAAATGATAATTTTAAAAGAATCAATTAATTCCCAAAAATTGAAAAAACTTAATAGAAATCGAACAAAAAAAATATATGATACTTTCTGATCATCATGAAATCTAATGGGTTTATCAAATTGTTCGAAATTTGAAAAAGTATTTAGATAAAATTTTAAAATTAAAGAGAGTAAAATTAATAGTATTAGAAAAGAAAGGTGAAATTGTGGTAAGAATGATGACATTGAAAGTAAGAAACTTTAATGGATGGAGATTACATAATGAATTTTCGAAGAAGAAAGAGAAAGAAAAAATAAAAAGGAAAAAAAGTTAAAATAACAAAAAAAATAAGAAAATATATTTTATAATAAAATACATATAAAAAATAAAATTATATTATTTATTATATGTTGCTCACTCTCTTTAAGAGAGTGCACACCACTATATATATTAAATGGACAAAAATGATATAATTATATCTAATCAAAATTGTTTAGTGGGGTAATAGATACAAAATTAAGATGTATTATATCTTTTATCATTAATTGATGAAATACCTACGATCTACTTTTGATGCATCCTCACAAAACAAAAAGAACCACTAAAACGGTTGTTAATTAATGAGGTTGACTTTTACCTAAAACACATTGAGAAATGTAATATATTTCCTCGATTCCTAATTGTCTGACCATTCTTTTAGTTGTCCTTTAATTTTTTTTATTTTATTTTTCATTTTAATAAAATAAGAAAGGACAAATAATTTAAACTCTTAATTAATTATTTTGAAGTACAATTTCTTAAAAATTTTAAAGTTTTAAATCATTTACTTCATAATTAATATAAGTAAAATAGTAAGCTCCTTATGTCAATAATTATTTTTTTAATAAGTATGCAAATTTAAAAGTAGACAAATAATTAAGAAGGAGAATAAATTATTAAAAGACAAATATATAAATGTGATGTCTTTGGGAGATTCCCTAAAGAGGGTGACCCTTAATTTACCTCAAAAAAATGATTATGATATATAGGATTTGTTCATAGTTATGGTTAACAATTAAATTAAATAATAATTCGAATTAAATTAATTTAAAAAAATTGATATTTGATTAAGTTTGATTTATAAATTTTATTTGGTTTGGTTTTGATTTAACTAAAAAACAACTGGAAAAATAACTTAATCGAACCGACAAATTAGATATATAAATTTTATAATTATTTATATATTATTCATAAATAAATTAAAATATTTTGTTAAATTTTAATTAACTTAAATCTTTGACCTTACCATTTTTTTAAGCCAACACTTTACCCCAAGTAAAATAATCTCAAATCCAAGTTCATCATAATTCATTTTAGTCTTTACCTAGTGTACTTCACATAAAATAGTCATACTTTCTCTTAATTGAATCACTTTGTCCGTGTAATGATAACTCTAATATTGCTTAATTGCTTGACTGAATTGACATTAGTTTTTATGTAGATTGTTCATGTACTTGGTGTTTGTGTCTATCGAGATACATACGTCCTTAAAACAATATTACTTTCAAACCCAATAAAACAAAAAACTGAACCAAACCGACAACAACCAAACCGATGGTTATAATTTGAATAACTTACATAAAACACATAGTATAAGACCCTAAAATACATTATATCATTACTATTTTCTATTTTACAAAAATCTCTTAAAATATTAGTCATCTAGATACATAAGTTTCATCCGGATACATTAAATGTGATACATTATAAAACTTGTCTGTTGCACTTAATAAGGAATATTAATGTAAAATTGATTTTATTTCCCACAAATCATGCATAGCCGACTTTCTTTCCCACAAATCACGCAGATTCGATTTTTTTCCAATAAATCACGCAAAATCGAATTGATATCAATCCATTCAAATATGTAATAGCTTTACAAAATTCAAAAATCAAAATTTTCATCTTCTCCATCAATTCGAAATCTTGAATCTCAAATCTGCCATTGTAGATGATTGGGGAGATGATTCAGATATTTCAATTGTTCTGATCCTTACAAGAAATTCAGTGCTACTGTGCAACTATATCAAGAACTATAACGATCCCCATATTTTGATCGCGGCGAGCAGTGGTTTAGAGCTAGGAAGCAATGGGTGATCTAAATCTGAATGAATACAAGGTCGATCTGTTTGTTAGTGATGATATTTAGTGATGAGATCAAGCTTAACTTTTTTGTGTTTGTTTTTTATTATAATATCATATATTTTGCAGTTCAACTTTGTGAACAATATCTTTTTTTACTTTTGCTTTTGCAATAACATGATGATCATGAGTTTAACATGTCGTGTTTTACGCTTGTTTACATTTTTATGGCACTGGAAGATAATGAAAATATTGACTTGAAATGACTCTGGATATTACTACATTGTGAATACATGTTAATCAATTTGTTTTAGTTATTGTTTACATGTTTATAGTTGTGTGTTTTAATGAATATAGAAACGACCAATGATCAAATCGAATTCATTCAATTCTTACATTTAGCAGTAATTTTTATAATGTATCATAGCCAATAATGTGTATCAATAATTTGTACAAATGTATCATTGCAAGCTAATGAGTATTTAGCAGTAATTTGTATAAACATATCATATTCATTAGTGTGTATCAAATTATGTGTGATTGAAAAATTGCATATCTTATACAATCAAATTGTATATCTTATTCGAAGGAAATCAAATTGAAAACCATTTGATGGGATTGAGAAATATTATCGGTACATTATAAAGCTTGATATATTGTAAATGATACATTATACATTACTCGCGTGTCAAGTACGTTTGAATTGAACATGAAACTCACTAGTCGAAGTATCAGCAATAGTAGATTATGTATCGGTATAATAATATAAACATGATACATTGCATAGAATTCACTAGTCGAAGTATCAGTAACATTAGATTATGTATCAATATAATAACTATAGACATGATACATTGCATAAATCTCACTAGTCGAAGTATCTACAACATTAGGTTAAATAAACATGGTACATTGCATAAAACATAGTCATTGTATCGAAAAACTAAATTACAAAATAAAATAGACAAGATACATTGAAAATTTGTGCCTTTGATAGAGACGAACATGATAAGACAGATCCGACTTTGTTCTCTTTTTTTTAGTGTTGTTTCATAATAGATTTAAAGTCGAAATACTTCTTCATGAATAAGACTGAACAAACATTAAAGAATGCAGATACATAATATCCAATTGATTCTGTTACTGTTTACATATCATTTTAAATTTGAATACGATTAAAGATACATTATAGAACTTGATACACTCAAGAGTGTTTATGTATCAAATACATTTACATTGAACCTGATAAACAAAATAGAAGATTATCAATATCGTAAATATAAACATGATACATTGCATAACAACGAAAGTTACTGTAGCATTAATATACCATATCAGTGATAACACTAAAAAAGACAGATTTAATATTTTAGAAAGTTAAAAAAATGCATTATACATAAATTTATGAATCAAAATTAATTAGATACATAAACGATCTGAATCTTAGACAGAAAAGGGTGTTGAAACAAAGGTATTATAGATTAAATTATAAATTAAAATCAATTAGATACATTGAAAATATGAAGCTCGGGTAGAGAAGAGTATTTAGTAACATATTCTACTTCCCCCCTTTTTTTCCGAATCTTTCTTAATGGGTAATTTAGAACTTGAAATACATGTTTCATCGATTCCGAATCACAAACATGAGGGATGAGAACTTCCGTTTGTAAACGTAATCGGGTAAGACCAACACTAAACGGTGGATCAGAATCCATATGTAACTTTCCATCGTCGCGTGACAAGTAACTGATTCATCTCTTCTCTTTAGTTCTTTTTGCTTCGTTTTGTTCGATATTCAATCTGAAGATCGTCCGTATATATCTCATCCATATATATAAGAAATTATAGATGAAAAAGCTAAAAAAGATTTTGAAAAATTTATAATTAATGAATTAGAAAGAAAAAAGTGGACGAAGAAGAAGATACTAGAAAAAGAAAGATTTGAAATATGAAAAAGAAGATTGGTGAGCTGGAAAAGAAAAAGAAAAGATTTGAAATTCAAAAATGGAGTGATGGAGATATTAGTGATACCATGGAGTGATTTTAGGCGTGAATAAGGAAAAAAATCGTGAGGGTGATTGTTTAGAGTGATGGATCTGAAAAAGTGAAAGAAATTGAAGAAAAGAGGGATTTTTGTAATTTTTAAGAAGGATGGGGAATAATAGAAAATAAGTTGTAAAAAGGTGTGTAGTTAGTTAATTTATCCTTATTTTTTTCATTTGGTTTTGGTTTTAGAAATTTGAAAAACCAATTGAATTGGTTTGGTTTTGATTTTAATCAATAACTGATTCAAATCGAACCACTAAAACCCCTAATGATATATATATATATATATATATATATACTAAAAATTATTTTTATTGTAGTGTGACAACTGTCGCTAAAAATACATATTTAGCGACAATTAAGAATTAATTGTCGTTAATGATCATTTTATTCTCTAATGTAATAAAACAGAATGTACCATTTATTCTTCGTGCATTGTTTTCAATTAAAACATATGTGTTATGTGCTTTGCTTTGTTTGTTGAGTTCGTTAAATGTTGCTTTGTTTGTTATAATTCCTGAATTAGGGGACACTAATAATTTGGGGGTTAATGAAAATTTCTTGAGGTCATGTATTCATGTCCAATTATCCTTATAATTAATCTTTTATTATCGTACATTCCTTAACGAAAATTCTGATTTTGAAGCGAATATGAGACAAGTTAAATAAAGATGAAAATTGTCAACTCTTCCATAAATCATTGTCATACAAGTCATCATTGACTTATATAAAAGAGGTACATAGCAACTAATTTAGTGATAACAAAAGAAGTAAAATGGTCAATGATGAAGTTAGCCAACAAGGTCCTCCTCCTTGTGAGTCTCAATGGTAACATTAGACTTTGGATAAGCAACACAAGTGAGCACAAATCCTTCATCTATTTGTTCATCATCAAGATAACTGCTATCAGACTGATCAACACTTCCAGCAGTAACCTTTCCAGCACAAGATGAGCAAGCACCAGCCCTACATGAATAAGGAAGATCTAGCCCCGTTTCCTCGGCACGATCAAGAATGTAGACATCATCAGGACAATCAAATTCAAAAGGTCCTTCTGGGGTAATAAGCTTCACTTTGTATGTAGCCATGCAAGTAATCCTTCCACTTCTCCCACTTTTAAGACCAAAGAGAGCTTCACCAACATTTGGTATGGCTTTAAGGCTAGTAACAACACTTCTTCTTGGCAAGAAACTAGTGTTAACTATGGTGCTAGGAATACTAGCCATTTTATTTTTTACTTCTTTGAAATCTTTGGTTTGGTTTGGAGATAGGAGGATAGAATAAAGGAGGGGCTAGTGGATATAGTGTGCTTTTAGAGAAGGGTAAGGTTTGGTTTATCTTCCACGTGTCAAACATTATGTGGCTAGTATTTTATCATGTTTAAAATGAAGTTGTTTGGAAAAAAGTAGTTGAAAGCGAAAATCATCACTTAATTTTTTCAAAAAAAAGAAAAAGGAAAAGAGCCTAAAATATCCTTTAAGTATTGAAAATTATACAAAATTATCCTTCATCCACCTATTGGTTCCAAAATACCCTTGTCATCCATCTTTGGGTTCAAAATTGACCACTTTTTTAATTGTTTTAAAATTAAACTCTTTAAATATTTTTTAAAATACTTGGCGTTCAACTGTTGATTATAATTTTAATTTATTAATATAATTTATAAATCAACTCACTACCCACTCATTACTAACTAAACCTCACTCAATTAATGATCCAATTATAATATCAAAATCGTCATAAACACTACTAAAACACGATGAAATTATAGATTCCTGAAAATGACATCCAAAATTATTCAAGTCTGAATCAAAATCCCAATTAAATTTAGGTTGAGCAGCTTATTTAGGAGGACACTTTCTTCAAAATTGAATTAGAAATTTATGATTAAAGGTAAACAAGTAATACATCCCGAATTAATTCATGCACTTCTTTTAAATATAATTTTATAAATATTTATGATTTGTTTTAAAACCTTCAATATATTATTTTGAAAAAAAGTTACCTATGAAGTAACATCACATAATTGAGACGTAAAAATCATTAAGATGAACATAGTCAGACTTTTAAGTTTATCGGTGATTTTTATTTAGCCACTTGAATCTATGATAATTTACTTCTATAATTTGTAAAAACATTCAATTGGCAGTAGCTTGCATTAATAATGTGACGGGTTTATTAAGAGGAATTTAATTAGTAATGGGTGGGTAATGAATTGATATATAAATTATACTAATAAGTTAAATTATAACAAATAGTTGAGCACCACGTATTTTTAAAAATATTTAAATAGTTTAAATATAAAATCGTTAAATAAGTGGTCAATTTTGAACCAAAAGGTGGATGACAAGGGTATTTTGGACCCAATAGGTGGGTGGAAAGGGTATTTTGGAGCCAATAGGTGGATGGAGGGTAATTTTGTACCATTTTCAATACTTTGAGGGTATTTTAGGCCTTTTTTCGAAAAAAGAATGATTTTATATATATGTTAATTTGGTCATTTAGAGTTGATACCCTTCTATTATGAAAGGAGCTCATATATATTCTTACCGTTATACAAATAACTTATACACTACTAAAAATCATTGCATTTAATAACAGTCGTCGCTACTTGTTGCTATTTTGTTCGTTATTAATAGTAATCAGTCGCTAATTCGTCACTGAATTTAACGGATTTGTTGTTTAACTACAAAATTTTTCTCTCGCTAAATTCAGTTTTTCAGTTGTGATCGTTCTCAATCATGGCTAGTAGAGTTAGATGTGGTCGTTTTTTTTTTATGGAAATCTATTTTAACTAGAGGTAGTACGTAGATATATTGAACATAGGGTTTATTATTCTGACTCTTGTAATAGAGGTGTTAAAACCATTTGAGATGAAAATGAATACTTCCATCATTATTCATTTACCTACATAGTACAAATCATCATCGACTTATTAAAAAAGGTACATATATAGCAATTTTTGTGATAACAAAAGAAGTCATTACATAAAAACTAAAAGCTCAATCATCAAATAAACATTGAACTTAGCCCTCAAGCTCATTCTCCTTGTGAGTCTGAATGGTAACATTAGCCCTAAATGTGTAAGGAAGATCAAGCCCCGTTTCGTCGGCTCGGTCAAGAGTGCTAACATCCTGAGGACAATTAAATTCAAAACGTCCTTTTGGTGAAATAAGCTTCACTTTGTATGTAACCTTGCAAGTAATCCTTCCACTTGTACCATTTTTAAGACCAAATAGAGCTTCACCAACATTTGGTATGGCTTTAAGATAAGTAACAACAGTTTTTCTTGGGAAGAAACTAGTATTATCTATGGTGCAAGGAATACTAGCCATTTTTTTTGAGTTCTTTGGACTTTGGAGATATGAAGAAAGAATATGGAAGGGGCTTGTATATATAGTGTGCTTTGTAGAATGGTTTATCTTACACGTCTCAACATTATGTGGTAAGTATTTATCACGTTGAAAATGAAGTTGTTTGAAAAAGTAGTTGAAAGCCAAAAATACTGAAATTGATTGAGAGTCGCTTCTTAATTTTTTAAAAGAAAGTTAAAATTTTATTATGTTTTAAAATATTTAAACGGAAAAATCTCTAAAGTTTTAAAGATTTCGATAAAAATTATAGTGACACTTAAAAAAAGTTTTTATGTACTTAAAATATCCACAAACATGCATGTGATTTACCTACGAATTGTTTATTTGGCTAATTTTAATAACTTGCCTATTTTATTCAAAATACATGACAAAGAAAAGATTGATTTGGAAAGGGAACTTCTTGTTTTTTTTTCATTTATTTTTAGGAACCTAATATAGTGAGGAGCTTACTCTTTTGGCTAATTTCAATTTTTTAAATAAAGAGTGTGTTTGGTACGAAGGGAAACATTTTCTGGAAGATATTTTCCAATTTTCTCATGTTTGGTTGGGATAAAAGTTTTGGAAAATGTTTTTCAAATCAACTCATTTTTCTTAAAATTAAGGAAAATGACTTCCCTTCAAAAATTAAGGAAAACATTTTCCAAAACTCTCCTCCAATTTCAAATTGCATTTTTTTTCGAAAAACATCAATTTTTAAAAAATATTTTCAATTTTAAAATTTTATTTGTTTACCCGATCCCTCCCCCACCCACCCCCAACCCCTAAAATATTAATTTCATTCATAAATCAAACACACCGAAAATATTTTCTACTCACCAACCAAACATGAGAAAATAAGTCCAAAAAATCTACTTGTTTTTCAGGAAAACATATTCTAGAAAAATATTTTCTACGGAAAACATTTTCCTTCATACCAAACACACCCAAAGTGTTTTTTGTTGCCTGCCGAGTGCTTGGAGCAACCACTATTTAGATACCAACTTGTTTTGTCAGAATCCTTCTTGAAAAGCTTTGTACATGCACATGCGGACAAACATAACAATTTGCTCATCATAATCATGTTGTGCAGTCTTATAATTGGAATTAGGTTGTGTTCCTTTACATTTTGATGTTTTGATGAATTAACAAATTATGTAATCTAGTAGAGGGACTTGATCTCTCGAGTGTAAGTCATTCAAGTCAAGTCGCGATGTATCTATAGTTGTTTGAGTTTGGTGTCTTATGCTTTAATATTGTAAGATCTATTCCAACGTCATAACGGAACATAGATCATTTCAGTTGTAATCGTTCTCAAGATAAGTTCATGGCTAGAGTTAGATGTGGTGTTTTTTTTTTATTTAATTGAAATCTATTTTAACTAGAGGTAGTTGAATATATTGGACATAGGGCTATTGTTCTGAGCCTTGTAATACAAGTGTTACACCCTTTTTTATTACCAGAGTGTGTTGTCATAAGTTGCTTGTAGTGAAGTTGTTGAGAAATCATGTGTGTTTAGATTGAAATCTATGTTAACTAGAGGTAGTAATCGATAAGTTGGACATAGGGTTAGGGATGACAACGGAGCGGGATGGGTTTAAGGCCATGTGGAGCGGGGCAGATTTAAGGTTGTGCGGGGCGGGTGAGATGCGGGACGAATTGAAGTGGATTTTTTGCAAACTAACATGGGGCGGAGTGGATTACGGGTATATATGATTTTATGTGGGCTTAAACTTAGTTTTAACTTTTTTCATCTTATAAGAGTCATTAAACATTATTTATTAAGATAATTTCTTTAAACTGCTAAAACATTCAAGATAGTAAATGAAAATGGTTCAATAAAAAATAATACGTTTTTACATGTTTTCCAATTGACATCCACAAAGAAAATTTTTAAGTCACTATCCTATTAAATTAATTAATACAACTTAATGAAACATGAATTTATTTTTATGAATTATATTTGAAGTATCAAACTTAACTACAAAAAGAAAAATTAAAAATATTATGCGGTGTGGGTTGAAAATGAAATAAATTGTTCTGCGGGGCAGGACGGATTAAAAATTTTACGGGTTAAGCTCAATCCACACTGCCCCAACCCCACACATTACCGCTCCATTGTCATCCCTAGATAGGGTGATTGTTTCGAGTCTTGTAATAAAGGTGTTACACCCTTTGTGATTACCAGAGTGTGTTGTCACAAGTTGCTTTAAGTTAGTGAAGTAGTTGAGAAATCATGTGTGACATGTCGTGATTCTCTTCTCCCTTGAGCAAGGAGGTTTCCCGTAAACATCTTTATTTTTACTTTTAAGCTTTACTCTTCTTACCACAGGTCCCTTGACTTGTGTTGGATTCATACAAGCCAACACGTTCCCTCTTGGGTTCCTCAATCGTCTTATCTATCTCAACAAAAACTAGATCATTCATTTTTATCGTGCTCATTTGCTTTGTTTTCTCAATCACTGTGATGTTCAAATTTATATCTTGAATTCACCTTTTCATAATAATACACATATTCTCTCGAAATTCTTCATACGCCTCTACTATAAGACTGGTTAACTTTTTAAAATATCAATAGCATTAAGTCTATGGAACCAAATTATATTGTAAAAAAAGAAATACAGAATGTGATAAGATGAGATAGACTCCATCAAGTCTGGTTGGACATAGATTACATGAAATGCAATCCCATTTCATTAAACATAGATGAAACTTAACACTTGCATCATTATCTATATAATAGCAAACTAATAACCTAAAATAAATAGAGTAGCTAGGGTTTGATTTAATTGTGCTCCATAGCAAACGTTTGCAAAAAAATTGTCAGGCGCCTCTCTCCCAAATATCTCGCTCATCACTTCCTCCAATCTCTCGCTCGCTTCCTCACTTTTTATACAAATACAAGTGTATAAAAATTATTTCTAATTGTATAAAGCATAGAAAATTGTATAAATACATATATTTTTGTTCCCCTCTCTCCCCTCTTTCAGATCTCGCTCGCCACTCTCCCAAATCTCGCTCACCACCCTCGCCTTTCTCACTTATACAAACAGAAGCGAAATGTATAAATTGTGTTTCTGTTTGTATAAAGCGTGAGAAAATTGTATATACACATGCAAGTACATATATTTTCGTCCTATACACTTATAATTATACAATAAAAATACTCCCCTGCCCAGTTTCTTTTGCCTTTCTCTCTTTCTCGTTTTATACAATTTTCAAATTGTATCTAATTTCTCTCTTTCTCGTTTTATACAATTCGATTCAATTGTATATTCCTTGTCAAGTCTCTTTTATCTTTCTCTCTTTCTCATTTTATACAAATTCAAATTGTATATAATCGTTCTATACACTTATAATAATACAATTCGTTTTATACACTTCGTTTTTACACAGTTCTCTGCCCAAGTGTCTTTCTCTTTCTTATTTTATACACTTTGTTTTATACAATTTGCTGCAACTGTATATGTATAGCGAATTATACAGTTTCTATATTTGCTATGAAGCGCAATTATGCAAAATTGCTATAACATACAAATATGAATTTTTTATTTGCTATATGTGAAAGTTGCCCTTCTTAATTTTCACAATAAAATTTTTAAAAAGAATATTTAAAAATTGTGTGATATAGCACAACTAACAAGTAAATAAAAAAGAAATTGTTGAAAAAAAACGTCACAAATTAATAACGAAAATGATTAAACAGTAGTTTGTTTGTCGTTGGGACCATCCCTTACCTTTTTTGGTTCATCTAGAAATTTGTTGTATTTTTGGTATTTTTGCGTCAAAAAGTGACATTTTTGGCTTTTTTTGGCTTGATGGTAAAGAAAAATGATCTTTCGAAACTTCATAAATAAAAGAAATTATAAATCATAAATTTATTGAAATAATGATCGAAAAAAATTTAGAGTCTGAATTCAAAATTATTATTAATGGCTAATACACACTAAACAACATTAATAAATAAAATAAAGGACAAAATAAATAATAATTTATAATTATGAGCATGTAAATATACATAATTTTGATACAAGTTAATATAAATTATTAAATCATAAGGCGAAAATTTACTAGTAATGACATAAAGAATCTTACATAGCGGCAAAAGCTACGATAGTTTTATTTAAATTTTTTTCGCGTAGTTTCTTTTTCCTGTGTATAATTACAACTTTATTACCAAAAAATAATGGATAGTGGGTCGCTTAAAATATTATAAAAATAATTAAAATAACATTTTCAAAAAATAGGATGATTATGATAACTTTTTCTATTGTAGATTTTTTTCTAGTTAGATTAAAATAGGGAGAAGGGCTAAAAATAACTTTAGACTATTTGAAAAGCTTAACAAATGTTCCTCATTTCAACTTTTAATCTATTTTTACCCTTTAAACTAATAACTCCTTTTGTAATTATTGTTATTCTTATTATTTATCATGTCACATTTTCAACCAATCAAATCTTTTCAACCCACCCCGACCCAATTCAAAGAACAGCTACATTAAAAAAAAATCCAACAAACTGAAAATTTCTAATTAAGATAATAAAATGAGAAAATTACTCGTTCAAATAAACTTATGGAGTACTATTTAATTACTCATTATAGTTACAATTTTTGATATAATTATCACTCGTGACTAAGATTAATAATTAATTATGTGGGTTGATTTCGAGTTTGTATAATTAGTCATATTTGTATATGTATGATTCGTCATATTTGTATAATTCGCAACTAATAATTTTTTGTTTGATTTGCATCGTATACGATGGATTGTATTTGTATATGACATGATTTCTTTTTGTTTTTCAATTTTGTCATCATAAACATTTAATCTTTTTGTGTATAACTTTTTACAAATATGATTTTTATGTTTGCTATATGTGAAAGTTGCTCAAGAAAAAATCAAGGAAAAATTATCTAGATAATATTGTGTTACCATAATTTCTAAAATTTCCTACCATTTTAAAAAAATTTCAAAAATCATATCTCGGATACATCACTCTCCTCCTGCTGGTACATCCTTATACTCCTCTCAGATACATCTCTCCCTCTCTACATCCCTCACCTATGTATTGCTGGTACATCCTTATACTCCTCTTAGATACATCTCTCCCTCTCTACATCCCTCACCTATGTATTTTGATATCTACTCATGTATTCGAAAGTCCAATAACGTATCAATATGTGTATATATGATGCATTAATATTATATAAATAAGGTATAATTGTATATATATAACTAAGCATTAGAAATTTATAAAAATCTATATACATTGTTGACATAGTATATTACAGATCAATAGTTTTTCAATTTCAATCAATTCAAATCTCCTCAAAACTTTCGATATATCATTCAATCTAAATGATTCACGCTTATAGCACATCAATTTTTAAATTTCAATTTTAATTAAGCTTTGAACATGAAAGAAGGAAGCGGAAGGTGTTTTATCGAAAAAATGATTGATTAGCGTTTGTTTTATTAAAGACATTTCGACATTTTAGGAGTCGCCACTTAATTTTTTAAGGAAAATCAAGAAAACTCATTTCCAAAACAACTTAAACAGAAAAAATCGTTTTGGAAACCTTTAAAAGGGTTCGGGATTCATATTAGTGTCTTAGGAAGGTGTAAGGCACCTAAGACACTCCGCTAACTTGCGATTTTCCGGCAATTAACTTATTTGACTATTTTTTGTTTTAACCTTTGCGAATTGAAGTTGAACTTATTAAAGCTTTATTTAGACAAATTTACAAGTTGAAATTTTTATCGCTTTTAAGGCTTAGTTTTAAATTTAGTAAAATAGAAAAGCGTCTCGGCGGGGTTTGGAGTTTCCAATCCTAGACTAAAAGGTATTCAAAGCAAAAATATAAACAATAGCAAAGAGAGAGAGAGAGAGAGAGAGATTTGGGTCCAAACTCGGGTTCTGTTCGCCTTGACCGAGTTTTGGACCCACCTGTTTTTTGGGTTTCGACCCATTTTCTCTTTCGTACCTGTCCTAATCTAAACATACAAGAATAAATACAAGAAAAGTAAAAATGACGAGGGCTTATGCCCAAAATAAATACAACTTAATAAATAAAATAAAAAATCTTCTAACACGCCTTCCCCAAGCTCCTTCGATCTTCATGGAATTCGAATTTTCGCACGCCTGCTGCCATTCATATTTCTTACACCTATTTAAGGTATAACATCTCTGTATATCAGTGTATACAGGCTGTATATCAGCCTGTTTTTCAACTTTCGATAGTTGAAAGTTCCCTTTTAGCAGCATATCTTCATTTCTACAAACCCAGATTTCGAACTCAGATTTCCTGTGCATTTTCGACCTGTATATCAGTGTATACACTGTGTATATAGCTGGTATACAGCTTTCTGCAACACTTGTAAACCAATTTTTACAGCACCATATTTGCTGTTTTCAGACTGCAGATTGGTCTTAAGATCTCTAGACTGGAAATGGCTGACTCAAGGATCTGCAACTCGGAGAAATGCGAGGATGGAGTCCCAAAGTAGACTCGAATCGATGTTACATGCAAATAAAATGATCACAAGGATTAGTATACGAAACTATAGAACAAATAAGGGATTTTGAATTGAACCCAAATATCCAACTCTAAAGGAAAACCAAATGAACCAAGTTAAAGTGACAAAATTAATGAGCAAATACGATACTAAGTGATGGCACATGTATATATACTTGTTGACACATAATCTTCCGGGGAAGCATAGCCGTTAACCAATGATATACCCAAAATATTGAGGGAGAAAACATATTGCAGAATCAGCCAATAACACACCGCATACTTTAGCATAACCAGCTCTATTTAATGAAATCTAATGACGTTAATTTATCATATCAAAAGAAAATGTTGAAGGCTATAGTGAACATGCTCATTTAAAGCAAAAGAAACAAAATGGCAGGGACTTTGTTAAGTCATTTTAAAATGAAGTGAAGTATAAATATGCATAATCAAAGCCACGTGACCCATTTCTAAAACTGATATGCTGCACGTAAACATAAGTATTCACGAGAAAATATAGAATGCAAAGAGAAGAGCATGGTTAAACAGAGACATAACGCGAGAATGAAGCAGGATCGAGAAATAAACACAGTTTAAAACCATTTCGCATTCTTCAGGAGACCACTATAAACGACAAGGAATTTTCAATTAGAAATTGGACGAAACAAGGGTGAAACAGACAACAACAAGGCTCAGGTCTAGGTTGAAGAACAATTTTAACCAAACCAAATTTATACAAACTTGCAAAATGATTTAAAATTACTCAGCCTTTAAGCATTGGAATATCAAAATACGAACATGAGATTCGAACTAGCGACAAACCAATACTGTTTGGTCTTCGCTAACAACTATACATTGGACAAAAGCAAAATGAGCAGCGAGGAGACACACTTTGAATCTCAAATTAAAGAAAGAGCACACTCTGAATCGCAAAAATTTAAGCATAACTATCATAACAAGGACATCCATCACACCTCGGCAATAGGAACATATATCAATACGACGACTAAAAATCCGGATAAAATTTTATTTAAACAAGTAACCAAAGAAAAAGTGGGTTACGAACGCAAAAACGAAAACGAATTCAGCAAACATCCCCAATGATATCAACCCATCAACAACAGCACAATCGGGTTCTCACCCTCAAACCATCACACCGAAACCAAGAAAAGAAGGAAATTTCATGAAAGGGGTGTTTACCTGTCGAGGAGCAGCGACGGGGACGACGAGCAGAGCGGCTATTCCACACTCGAACGACAACTCGAACCCCCAAACGACGAGATGGAAGCTGCTGGGTCAGTTAGCTCGCCAATCTGTTAACTTTTGTGCTCGTTGCGACCTTGGAAAACTCTCTCTTCTTCCGAGACGAACAAGAGGAAAACCAAAGGAAAAATCTCGATGGTTCTCCCACAACAGACGGAAAAAATGTTTTCCCAAAGAAGAATCGTCCAACCAAATTTCTTCCTCCCGAAACTCTCTAAAAATAAAATGTTCAACCCTCAAAATTCCAACACTCAAAGTTTTTAACCAAAAAAAAACGTCCAACCCAAGTTCTGCCTTTTCGAATTTTTTCCGATAAAAATCTCTAACCCAAAAAGTTCTCCCTCTCTGAAATTTTTTCAACCAAGAAATTGCCAACAACAGCCAACATTTTTCTCCTTCAAAAATCTCCAACCAAAATCGCTAACCTAAAATTTTCAACCCAAAAATCCAACCCCCGTTTTGAAGAGAGGTGGGGGTTTATATAGAAGGAGAGTTTAGGGCTTCGGTTCGAGGGCGGGATTTCAGGCCTATTTCGAATTTTGAAATTCGAAAAATCTCTCCAAAAGCTGAAGAATCGCG
>NC_028646.1:75397979-75418755 GCF_001406875.1 Solanum pennellii | reverse complement strand
TAAAATGATTTGTACATTTTGCTTTAATTGATATTAGAATCACGGATCTTGAATTCTAATTAAGGTAATGAACATTTATTCTCGTTAACGATTTATGTGTATTTTTATGTTATAAAATTTATTCTCATGGATGATTTAGTATATAGCAGGTATATATAGCTTACTAATATTGCATTAGAATTGTTGCAAATAGCAGGTAATAACCGTTGCAATAGGCATTAAGCAACAGTTCTACAATTGTTTAAAAGTGTTGCAATATTCCTATAACAACCGTCGCAATTGAGTGAAATGGTGTGTTGAATCAAAAAAAACTGTAGCCATAGCCTTAACAGAACTGATGCATAAACCTCTATTACGACGGTTAAAAACTGTACCAATACATACATAACCGTTGGCAATTAATTCAAATGATAACCGTGGCAATAGGTCAATGTATGGCTACGGTTATATGAACTGTCGCACAGAACCGTAGCAACAGCTCTATTGCTACGCGATCTGTTGTAGCGGTTGGTGTAACCGTAGCCTTAGACCTATGGCTACGGTAAAAACGTCAATTGCAACGATAGGTGAACCGTGGCAGTATACCAAATTTCTAGTAGTGACTATAATCATAGTTTGATTTAATTGTACCCATAGCAAACTGTTGTCATTTATCTCTTACCTGGTGAATCTCGCTCGCCACTCTCGTTCTCTCCCTTGGCTCTCTCGCTTTTATACAAACACAAATGTATAAAATGTGTTTGTATTGTACAAAGCAAGAAAAAATTGTATATATACATATATTTTCGTTCCCCTCTCTTCTCTCTCCCAGATCTCACTCGTCACTCTTTCAAATATTGCTCGCTCATTCGCCTCTCCTACTTTATACAAAAATTCAAATGTATAAAATACGTTCGTGTTTGTATAAGTGAGAGAAATTTTTTTATATATATATACATATATATATATATATTTTCGTTCCCCTCTCTCCCCTCTCCCAGATCTCGCTCGCACTCTCCCAGATTTCACTCGCTCACTCACCTCTCTAACTTTATACAAACAGAAATGTATACATTGGTTTAAATTTGTATAAATTGAGAGAAAATTGTATATACGAATACAAATGCATATATTTTCATCATATACACTTATGATTATACAAATACAATATTTCCCTACCCTCTTTTGTCTTTCTCTCCTTTTCACTTTATATATACAGACACAGATTATACAATTGATCTTTTGTATATGTATAGCAAAATAGATTATACAACTATTTTCTTTTGTATATATATAGCGAAATTATACAACTGTTTTCTTTTGTACATGTATAGCGAAATGCATATTTATGTTTGCTATAAAACGCAATTATGCAAAATATAGTTATAACATACAAATATAATTTTTATGTTTGTTATATTTGAAAGTTGCATTTATACGTTAGTTTATTAAATTAATGATGATAAAATCTCAAGCACAAGAGTTTGATGGCACAACATAAAAGGTTTATAATATTTGTGTTGAATCCATTCCATTTTTTTGGTCAACTTTAGCTATCCAATTGCTACAAGCAATTGTTAAAAAGGAATAGTAATTGAAGTTGAAAATTTTTTGTGGTTGGCAAATTGGTAAGATTTGCAACTATTTTTGACTTTGCTATATTTACCTATGTCATTAGTGACATAAGCATGGCTTTATCCTTCTATAAATAGAGTATTCTTGCTCATTTGTAGAACACACCAAAGCTAGAGAGAAAAACCACTTTGAGAGCAAAGTGAGGTATTCCATAGACTATACAAGAAAAATAGTCAGTGAAGAAAAATAGAGTGTGAGCGATATTTTAATAAGGTGGAAACCAAAAGAGTGTTGTTCCTTTTGAGTGTGTAGTAGTCACTTTGAGTATTGTATTCGTGACTACACTGTGCAAAATTCCTTACTATAGTGATATCAGTTGCTCCTCTTGGCCCGTGGTTTTTTTCCTTATTGAGAAGGGTTTCCACGTAAATTTCTTGGTGTCGTTATTTTTTCATTTTATTTCCATTACTTTTACCATATATATTGTTGTGTTTATCCGCGTTTTCCTAATAAACTGGTATCAGAGCCAAGGTTTTATCTGAGTATACTCTGTATTGCAACACAGTCTGAACTTCCACATCAGAAAAGATTTACTATGATTTGCGATAACAATATTTTTTGGAGAAAAATAATGGAAGCCAACACAAGTAGAATGGTTACTCTAAATGGTGTTAATTATGCAATTTGGAAGAGAAAAATGGAAGATCTTCTTTATGTCAAGAACTTTTACAAGCCAGTATTTACCACTGTAAAGCCTGATAATAAAACAGATGAAGAGTGGAATCTGTTGCACAGACAGGTTTGTGGATTCATTAGGCAATGGTTCGACGATAATGTGTTGAACCATATTTCTGGGGAGACACATGCTCGAACCCTATGGGAGCATCTTGAAAGTTTGTATGCTCGAAAGACTGGCAATAACAAAATATTCTTAATAAAGCAGATGTTGAGTTTAAATTATCATGATGGTTCTCCGATGGCAGACCATCTGAATAATTTTCAGGAGATCATGAACCAATTATATGCTATGGGCATCAAATTTGATAAAGAAATTCAAAGCTTGCTTCTACTTGGTTCCCTACCAGACTCTTGGGAAATATTTAGAACTTCATTGTCAAATTCTGCTCCGAATTGTGTGATTTCTATGGATTCCGCCAAGAGTAGTGTCTTGAACGAAGAGATGAGAAGAATAACTCAAGGTTCTTCTTCGTCGGATGTCCTGATAAGTGGCCCCAGGGGGAGAAACAAAAATCGTGGTTCTCAGTATAGAGAACAAAATAGGATCAAATCCAGAGGCAGACATAAGGATATTGAGTGTTATCATTGTGGCATGAAAGGGCACACAAAGAAGTTCTGCAGGAAGTTGAAGAGGGAGAACAAAAAAAAAAAGAGGAAACTAAGGAAGATGGCAATGAAATTACCTAGCCACCGTTACCACCGAAGATCTTGTTACTTTCCTTGATGCGAATATGATAAATATTGCTTGTGATGAGTCAAGCTGGGTTGTGGACACTGGTGCCGCATCTCATGTGACATCAAGGAAGGATTTTTCTCTTCCTATACTCCTGGTGATTTTGGAACCTTGAGTATGGGTAATGAGACTGTTTCTAGGGGGATGGTATTGGTACAATTTGTTTGGAAACTAGTATTGGAACTAAACTAGTTTTGAACAATGTGAAACATGCTCCTGATATTCGTCTGCACCTAATTTCTGTTGGTGTTTTAGATGATGAAGGATATGTTAGTACCAACGGTGATGGAAATGGAAACTCATTAAGGGTTCCTTAGTTGTGGCTCTTGGTAACAAACGTCGTGGTCTATACTGGACTACGACATCTGCTTGTGTTGATATGGTGAATGCGGTTGAGAGCGATAACTCTTCAACGTTATGGCACAAGAGACTTAACCACATAAGCGAGAAAAGACTTAATGTTCTAGCCAAGAAGAAATTTTTGTTAAATTTCAAAAGTGCTAAATTAGAAAAGTGTGAGCAGTGCTTGACTGGTAAACAAAATAGAGTTTCTTTTAAGTCCTACCCTCCTTCTAGAAAGACAGAGTTGCTTGAGTTGGTGCATTCTGATTTATGTGGTCCAATAAAGACAAAGACATTGGGGGGTGCACTCTCCTTTGTCACTTTCATTGATGATTGCTCGAGAAAACTTTGGGTCTATGTCTTGAAGACTAAAGACCAAGTGTTAGGTGTCTTCAAGCAGTTTCAAGCTTCAGTTGAAAGAGAAACTGGAAGGAAACTTAAATGTATTCGTACTAATAATGGTGGTGAATGTTGTGGACTATTTGACGAATATTGCAAGCATCAAGGTATTTGACACCAAAGACTCCTCAAGACTCCTCAGTTTAATGGTTTGGCTGAGAGAATGAACAGGACCTTGATGGAAAGAGTTAGATGTTTGCTTTCTGAAGCAAAGTTGCCGAACTCATTTTGGGGTGAGGCTTTATTGATCGCTGCACATGTTATTAATCTATCTCCGGCTGTTGCTTTGCAAAGTGATGTACCAAATAGTGTTTGGTACGGAAAGGGTGTTTCCTATGACCATTTGAGAGTATTTGGTTGCTAAGCTTTTGTACATGTGCCAAAAGATGAGAGGTCAAAGTTAGATGCCAAGACAAGGCAGTGCATCTTCATTGGATATGGCCTTGATGAATTTGGTTACAGGCTATATGATCCAATTGAAAGGAAACTTGTGAGAAGCCGTGATATTATTTTCATGGAGAATCAAACAATTGAAGATATTGACAAAGCGGAGAAGCTAAAATATTCAAGTTCTGATGGAATAGTTCATGATGATGAAGTTTCTCACACAAGTGTGCATGATGTTGTTGGGCTTGATAATCATGGTGGCGCCAAAATCATGTATCGAATCAACATGTTGATGTAGATAATAACAATGATATTGTTATTGATAATTCTGTAGCTCATGAAGTTGTGGACGAATTAAATATTTCGCTTCGGATGTCCACAAGACAACGATTTTCTTCCTCCCGTTATTCACCTAATGAGTATGTGTTACTCACTGACGGAGGAGAACCTGAATGTTATGAGGAGGCCATGGAAGATGAGCACAAGGATAAATGGATTGAAGCCATGCAAGATGAGATGAAGTCTCTGCATGAGAACCACACTTATGAGTTGGTAAAATTGTCCAAGGGCATGAGAGCTTTGAAGAACAAGTGGGTGTTCAAAGTTAAAATTGAAGAACACAACTTGAAGCCCAGGTACAAAGCTAAATTGGTTGTTAAGGGATTTGGTCAAAGGAAGGATATTGACTTTGACGAAATATTTTCTCCTGTTGTGAAAATGTCCTTGATTCGCACAATTCTAGGTTTGGCTGCTAGTATTAATTTAGAGATTGAACAAATGGATGTGAAGATGACTTTCCTTCACAGTGACCTAGAAGAAGAGATTTATATGCAACAACCTGAGGGCTTCAAAGTAGATGGTAAAGAAAATTTTGTGTGCAAACTCAGAAAGAGTCTATATGGCCTAAAGCAAGCTCCTAGACATTGGTACAAGAAGTTTGAATCTGTCATGAAGGAGCAACGCTATAAGAAGACTTCTTCAGATCATTGTGTATTTGTACAAAAAATTTCTAACCAAGATTTTGTCATCATTTTGTTGTATGTGGATGATATGTTAATTGTGGGCAAGAATACTTCCAAGATTGACGAGCTGAAGAAAGAGTTGTGTAAGTCTTTTTCTATGAAAGACTTGGGACATGCCAAGCAAATTTTGGGCATGAGAACAACTCATCACAGAGATGAAAGAAAGATTTATTTGTCCCAGAAGAAGTACATTGAACGTGTACTAGCGCGCTTCAATATGAAGAATGCTAAGCTTGTTACTACACCTCTTGCTGGTCATATGAAGTTGAGCAAGAAGATGTGTCCTACAGCTAAGGAGAAAAAAGAAAACATGGGCAAAGTTCCATATTCCTCCGTCGTCGGAAGTCTAATGTATGCAATGGTATGCAGTAGACCTGATATTGCTCACGCAGTCGGTGTTTTGAGCAGATTTCTCGAAAATCCGAAAAAAGAGCATTGGGAAGCTGTGAAGTCGATACTCAGGTATCTTAGAGGAAGCTCAGATGAATGCTTGTGTTTTGGAGCATCAAATCCAATCTTGAAAGGATACAGATTCTGATATGGCAGGTGACCTTGATAACAGAAAATCCACCACTGGATATTTGTTTACTTTTTCAGGGGGAGCTATATCATGGCAATCGAAGTTGTAGAAGTGTGTTGCACTATCTACAACTGAAGCTGAGTATATTGCGGCTACTGAAGCCGGTAAGGAGATTATATGACTGAAACGATTTCTTCAAGAGCTTGGTTTGAATCAGATGGAGTATATTGTCTATTGTGACAGCCAGAGTGCAATAGACCTGAGTAAGAACTCGATATACCATGCAAGAACAAAACACATCGACGTCAGATATCACTGGATTCGTGAGGAAGTGGAGAGTGAATCATTTCACGTCAAAAAGATCAAAACAAGTGAAAATCCTACAGATATGCTGACCAAGACGATACCGAAAGACAAGTTCGAGTTATGCAAAGAACTTGTGGGTATAAACTCTCTCTAAAGAAGATGAAGACACATTCTTCCAGTAAATGGGACTGGAGGGGGAGATTTGTTGAATTCATCCCGTTTTTTGGTCAACTTTAGCTATCCAATTGCTACAAGCAATTGTTAAAAAGGAATAGTAATTGGAGTTGAAAATTTTTGGTGGTTGGCAAATTGGTAAGATTTGCAACCATTTTTGACTTTGCTATATTTACCTATGTCATTAGTGACATAAGCATGGCTTTATCCTTCTATAAATAGAGCATTCTTGCTCATTTGTAGAACACACCAAAGCTAGAGAGAAAAACCACTTTGAGAGCAAAGTGAGGTATTCCATAGACTATACAAGAAAAATAGTCAGTGAAGAAAAATAGAGTGTGAGCGATATTTTAGTAAGGTGGAAACCAAAAGAGTATTGTTCCTTTTGAGTGTGTAGTCACTTTGAATATTGTATTCGTGACTACACTGGTAAAATTCCTTACTATAGTGATATCAGTTGCTCCTCTTGACCCGTGATTTTTTCCCTTATTGAGAAAAATTTCCACGTAAATTTCTTGATGTCATTATTTTTCCATTTTATTTCCATTACTTTTACCATATATATTATTGTGTTTATCCGCGTTTTCCTAACAATTTGAACCCAAAAGTACTATGCAAGACTGCAGGTAACGATTCTGACCTGCAGTGGCCTGTTGTGAGAGACACCTAGATTAACTTTTGGTAGAAAAATCAATTAACTACTCACAATCACAATTTAAGATGTAATAAAAAATAAGCAATTTCAAATATAATAAACATTTGGTTTAATTTCCTCGTAAAGATGTTATTGATCCAACCCCCTATTATTTTGGACTTGAACACATATTTCTATGAGGAGTTATCATAAGTAGTTATAATTTGGATTATAATTATAAATGGCAGACATAGTTTATCTAATTACTCCCTCCGTTTAAAAAAAGGATGACCTAGTTTGATTTGGAACGAAGTTTAAGAAAAGAAAAAAGAATTTTTAATCTTGTGGTTCTAAATTAAAGTTATGTTAAATGTACCAAATTGTCATTTAATCTTGTGGTCTTAAACATGACACATGAAAAGTTAAAGTCAAATTATTGTCAAAAAGAAAATGGGTCATTCTTTTTGAAACAAACTAAAAAGGAAATAGGGACATTCTTTTTGAAACGGAGTATAATTTATAGCATCAGTTTTGAAGAGAAGAAAGGAGAAATGTGAGCAAGATTGAGAGAGATAGAGAATTGAGGCGAGCAAGGTGTATCGCATATGTAATTTAATTGGTATCTCAATTGCAACCGTGATACACAAATTACATATACACATATACTTAATATCCCTTCTCTCTTTCTCTCTCAAATCTTGCCCGCCTCTCTTCCTGATTCGCATACAGATACACATATTAGCTTTGAAAGTGATATATAAATAGAGTAAATACTATACATTAATTACATTAAATATTAATTACATTAGTCCAAAAATAAATACACAGAGTCTACTTCAATTTACACAAATAAAATAAATATTGATAGTTTGAATACATTGATAGTTTGAATATTGTATCAACCCTAAAATAAATAGACAAATATAGTCTATTCAACTTTTTCGTGATTCACAAATTAAATTAAAATATTGATACATATTTGTTTGAATATTGTATCAATTCTTATATTAATGCACACATAATAAATATTCAGTGTTTTTTGTAATAGTTGTATCAATTATTTTTATACACAAATACAATCTGATAATAGTTGAGTCAGTTTTTTTTTTTGGAAAAATTGTATATAATAGCAAACTAATAACCTAAAATAAATGGAGTAGCTAGGGTTTGATTTAATTGTGCTCCATAGCAAACGTTAGCCAAAATTTGCCAGGCGTCTCTCTCCCAAAAATCTCGCTCGCCACTCTCCCATTCTCGCTCGCTACTCTCTGCTCGCCTCTCTAGCTTTATACACAGAAGTGTATAATTCTGTTTCTGTTTTGTATAAAGCGAGAGATAATGTATATAGACATGCAAAAACATATATCTTCGTGTTATACACTTAATTATACAATTTACAAACATTTTACTTCAATTCAATTGTAGACAAATGCAAATTTTATACAAATATTGCAGAGAAAAAGGCCAACGAATTATACAATTGCGAATTATACAATTGCAGTGAAATACAATTTTCTCTAGCTTTATACAACAGAAGTGTATATATTGTGTTTCTGTTTTTGTATAAAGCGAGAGAAAAACATATATCTTCTTGCTATACACTTATAATTATGTAATATACATACAATTGTGCATTATACAATTGCAGTGAAATAGGATAGCGAATTATACAATTGCAGCGAAATAGGCCGGCGAATTATACAATTTAGACAGCGAATTATACAATTGTATATGTATAGCGAATTATACAGTTTTATGTTTGCTATGGAGCGCAATTATGCAAACTTTGCTATAGCATACAAATATGAATTTTTTGTTTGATATATGTGAAAGTTACCTTTTTTTTAATTCAGAAATACAATCTGAAACACATTCAATTCTTTTTTTTTTTACAGAAATACAATCTGAAACACAAATTCAATTATTTTTTTTATACATCGATACAATTAATTGTATTAATAATATGTATGGATGAAGAAGATACAACTTGATACTTTTTTTTCATTTTTAACGAACTTCTTTTCCCAGATTTTTTTTCCTATCGCTACTTAGTTTTTCAGTTACGTCGCTGCTTGGAAAATGATGCCAAATTAGACAAATTGCTGAACAAACTTGACTAATTGGCACATGATTCCAAAGATCATTTTCTTGATAAGATAGGCAAAATAATAGAGATCACAATGAATTTATAAGTTTTATTTTTCAAATTAGGACATAGTTTGTAGTCCAGTAAAAGCAAATCTGTAGCAAAATATCATGAGTTACTGAAGAAAAGTCAAATGTTAAAGAAATTATTAAGAAAGTTTTGTGAGTATTTTTCAAAAAAATAACAAATAATAATCTCTTATTTTTCTTTTTATAATGAAATTATCATAGATTTGAACTTTTACTTCCTCATAATTCTATCTTTTATTCACAACTAATAATATACACCTCATTACACTACTTGTATATGCAGTGTCATGAGAAATTTCTCTTTTCGATTCATTTTATTTGTCATATTTTATTTTTTTTATGCGTTTTCAAAATCATTAACTACAAAATTTAGGATCAAATTACCTTCTGAACTATAAAAAAAAAAGTTTAAATTTATCCGATCTTGATATCTGGAAAAAAAAAAGGACATGTGTTCCTTTTCGCATAGTTAAGAGGAGAAATTATTTCCAATTAGTAATAGCGATGGCATACTTGACCCATTTTAATGGGGGCAAATTTATTCCATTTTACCTAAATTTGGCCATTATCCTTTATATTTATGCACATATGACAACTAAAATAGGCCAAAGAAAGAAGACCCCTATTAGTTATAGGTGTCGAAAATCTTTCAAAAGAGTAAACAAGAAAATAGTGGGACGGAAACGCAAGTAAATCTCACTAGTTTAAGTATATACATGTATGTCAGATACATCAATATACATGTATTCAGATACATGGAGTTAAAATTAAGTATATTTTGTTTTAGATATCTTATATCCAAGTGAATTCTTATATATCAGTAATATATAGCAAATCTCGTTCATCTCTCTCATTTCACTCGCCATTTATCTGGTGTCTCAGATACATGTAAATCACTCCAGATACATGTACCTAGTGTATATCTGGTGTGATTCACATGTATTCGAGATACAAACAAATCTTGCTTGTCTCCGGCCTCTCATATCTCACTCGCATCTCTCCCTATTTTTGTGCATATAATAGAAAAAATACATATATCTAAGTGTATTTTCTTTAATATATAATAAGATACGTAATATTTGAAAGTATAGATAATAATAATATATATAGCAGTGAAACACGTCTAGTTATATACTTAATATTTTGAACGTATAAGTAATAATAGTATCTATAGGAGTTATTGTAGGAACATGAGATCATTGGTTGATAGGTAGATATTTTATACTTTTTATCTATATATTTCCAAGACGGAAGAGTAACGCAATTTAATATATATATTAAAAAATATTCTTGATATTAAATTGTCAATATCTCTAACACTATTCACTCATCTTAATAATAAAAACTACATAATTTATAGATTAGTTGAAGGAGACCTATAAGTTATGAAAAAATGTGTTCTACATTGAATCTTCATTTAGTAAAATAATTAAATATATTCATAGTCAATAGCGATCTCAGACTCAAACTATAGTTGCTTAAGATATGTTGCTTCTTGGAAGATGATACCAAATTGAAGACCAATCGATATATGATCAAACTTGACTTAGAATATGAATCCAAACAAGATTTTTCTTCATGCCTTGGCCACGTGACGATGGGTGATAAGATGTCCAAGTGATAAAGATCATGATGAGATTATAATTTTGATTTTTCCTTCATGTATTGGCCATTTTCTACAAATCAAGACATTTGTGAAAGCAAACAACAGAGGAATAATGTGAGTTACCGACGAAAAGTCTAATGGTACGTACATGGCTAATTAAAAGCCATCGATCGTAGACATGGAGAATTCTAGGGGCGAGTGTTTGGGCCATTCATATTAAACAGGTCAACTTATATAAATCTGACTAGTAATTTAGGAGCTAATTACTTAGAAGCAATTTAGTTTGCAATATTACGTATCATATAAGATTTTTGTGTCTCGAGATACGTCCAAATACATGTATGTTGGAAACATGGGGTCAAATTAGGTGTAATTTGTTATAGATACATTGTATTCAAGTGGATTCACATGTATAATCTCGCTCACTTCCCTCGCGTCTCTCCCTTCTGGCTCGCCACTTTCCCATATATCTGGTATCCAATATACATGCAAATCACTCCAGATATAAATGAATATTGCTCTCCTCTCTCTATTTTTGTGTTATTGGATAGCAAAAATACATGTATCTAAGTGTAAGATACGTAGGAAATTCTTAATTAGTGAGTCTAAAGCCTAAAGGGTAAAAAATGTTAACAAAAATTCTAAAACAGTATATGAAATTTCTTTTTAACTAAAAGGGCAAAATCGCTCGCGAAGTAGCGATTTTGTCTATTGGAAAAAGCAAAATCGCTGCTATAGCAGCGATTTTGTTAAATTTGATTTTTTTTTAAAAAAATAAAATTAAAACAAAATCGCTCCCGAGGGAGCGATTTTGTTTTAATTTTATTTTTTTTAAAAAAAAAAAAAAATTATAACAAAATCGCCCCCTCGGGAGCGATTTTGTTTTAATTTTATTTTTTTTAAAAAAAAAAAAAAATTATAACAAAATCGCCCCCTCGGGAGCGATTTTGTTTTAATTTTATTTTTTTTAAAAAAAAAAAAAAATTATAACAAAATCGCCCCCTCGGGAGCGATTTTGTTTTAATTTTATTTTTTTTAAAAAAAAAAAAAAATTATAACAAAATCGCCCCCTCGGGAGCGATTTTGTTTTAATTTTATTTTTTTTAAAAAAAAAAAAAAATTATAACAAAATCGCCCCCTCGGGAGCGATTTTGTTTTAATTTTATTTTTTTTAAAAAAAAAAAAAAATTATAACAAAATCGCCCCCTCGGGAGCGATTTTGTTTTAATTTTATTTTTTTTAAAAAAAAAAAAAAATTATAACAAAATCGCCCCCTCGGGAGCGATTTTGTTTTAATTTTATTTTTTTTAAAAAAAAAAAAAAATTATAACAAAATCGCCCCCTCGGGAGCGATTTTGTTTTAATTTTATTTTTTTTAAAAAAAAAAAAAAATTATAACAAAATCGCCCCCTCGGGAGCGATTTTGTTTTAATTTTATTTTTTTTAAAAAAAAAAAAAAATTATAACAAAATCGCCCCCTCGGGAGCGATTTTGTTTTAATTTTATTTTTTTTAAAAAAAAAAAAAAATTATAACAAAATCGCCCCCTCGGGAGCGATTTTGTTTTAATTTTATTTTTTTTAAAAAAAAAAAAAAATTATAACAAAATCGCCCCCTCGGGAGCGATTTTGTTTTAATTTTATTTTTTTTAAAAAAAAAAAAAAATTATAACAAAATCGCCCCCTCGGGAGCGATTTTGTTTTAATTTTATTTTTTTTAAAAAAAAAAAAAAATTATAACAAAATCGCCCCCTCGGGAGCGATTTTGTTTTAATTTTATTTTTTTTAAAAAAAAAAAAAAATTATAACAAAATCGCCCCCTCGGGAGCGATTTTGTTTTAATTTTATTTTTTTTAAAAAAAAAAAAAAATTATAACAAAATCGCCCCCTCGGGAGCGATTTTGTTTTAATTTTATTTTTTTTAAAAAAAAAAAAAAATTATAACAAAATCGCCCCCTCGGGAGCGATTTTGTTTTAATTTTATTTTTTTTAAAAAAAAAAAAAAATTATAACAAAATCGCCCCCTCGGGAGCGATTTTGTTTTAATTTTATTTTTTTTAAAAAAAAAAAAAAATTATAACAAAATCGCCCCCTCGGGAGCGATTTTGTTTTAATTTTATTTTTTTTAAAAAAAAAAAAAAATTATAACAAAATCGCCCCCTCGGGAGCGATTTTGTTTTAATTTTATTTTTTTTAAAAAAAAAAAAAAATTATAACAAAATCGCCCCCTCGGGAGCGATTTTGTTTTAATTTTATTTTTTTTAAAAAAAAAAAAAAATTATAACAAAATCGCCCCCTCGGGAGCGATTTTGTTTTAATTTTATTTTTTTTAAAAAAAAAAAAAAATTATAACAAAATCGCCCCCTCGGGAGCGATTTTGTTTTAATTTTATTTTTTTTAAAAAAAAAAAAAAATTATAACAAAATCGCCCCCTCGGGAGCGATTTTGTTTTAATTTTATTTTTTTTAAAAAAAAAAAAAAATTATAACAAAATCGCCCCCTCGGGAGCGATTTTGTTTTAATTTTATTTTTTTTAAAAAAAAAAAAAAATTATAACAAAATCGCCCCCTCGGGAGCGATTTTGTTTTAATTTTATTTTTTTTAAAAAAAAAAAAAAATTATAACAAAATCGCCCCCTCGGGAGCGATTTTGTTTTAATTTTATTTTTTTTAAAAAAAAAAAAAAATTATAACAAAATCGCCCCCTCGGGAGCGATTTTGTTTTAATTTTATTTTTTTTAAAAAAAAAAAAAAATTATAACAAAATCGCCCCCTCGGGAGCGATTTTGTTTTAATTTTATTTTTTTTAAAAAAAAAAAAAAATTATAACAAAATCGCCCCCTCGGGAGCGATTTTGTTTTAATTTTATTTTTTTTAAAAAAAAAAAAAAATTATAACAAAATCGCCCCCTCGGGAGCGATTTTGTTTTAATTTTATTTTTTTTAAAAAAAAAAAAAAATTATAACAAAATCGCCCCCTCGGGAGCGATTTTGTTTTAATTTTATTTTTTTTAAAAAAAAAAAAAAATTATAACAAAATCGCCCCCTCGGGAGCGATTTTGTTTTAATTTTATTTTTTTTAAAAAAAAAAAAAAATTATAACAAAATCGCCCCCTCGGGAGCGATTTTGTTTTAATTTTATTTTTTTTAAAAAAAAAAAAAAATTTAAGGTAATGTCGCTGCATAAGCAGCGACTTACTTAAAAAGGGTATTAAAAAAAATTTGAAAATTGAAAATCGCTCCCGAGGGAGCGATTTTGTTATAATTTTTTTTTTTTTTTTAAAGCAAATTTAACAAATCGCTGCTATAGCAGCGATTTTGCTTTTTTCAGTGGATAAAATCGCTACTTCGCGAGCGATTTTGCCCTTTTGGTTAAAAAGAAATTTCATATACCGTTTTGGAATTTTTGTTAACATTTTTTACCCTTTAGGCTCCGGACTCCTTAATTAGTGATAAGATATGTAACATTTTAAAAGTTTAGGTAATAATCATATCTATGATGGTAAAATATAGCTAATTATGTAGTTTTTCCTATTAAATATGAAAATTTTGTTTTGAGTTTCTGATTTTTGGATCTGAAAAAAATTATAAACCAACTAATTATATTTTTTTAAGTTATATTTGGGATTAATCTATTTGAAAATGTCATATAATTTTACTTTGTCCATTGTATGAGTAGGTGCCTTAGAATAAATTCCTCGACTACTTTATCACTTTAGTTCCAATTAATTTCCTCTCTATAAAAACCCTAAGGTACTCACTAAATTTTTCTACCCAACACTCCTCACACTATTCTCTCAATTATATATCTCTTTAAAGAATGAAAATGTTTGTGAAGATTGCATGTTTGGTGGTTTTGTGCATGTTGATTACAAATGCACCCCATGCAAAGGCAGTGACTTGTGGCCAAATTCAGGTTGGGGTAGTGAATTGCCTTCCTTATTTGCAGAACCGTGGGCCAATAGGAGGCTGTTGTGGTGTCATTAAAGATTTGCTTAAGCTTTGTAAGACACCACATGAACGTAGAAAATCATGTACATGTGTCAAAAAAGCTGCTAATACTATTAAAGGCATTGATTTTGGTAAAGCTGCTGGTCTCTCTGGAGTTTGTGGTGTCAAGATTCCTTTTGAGATCAGCCCCTCTGTTGACTGCTCCAAGTATGTTTTTTTAGTTTTCGTTAACCTAATTCAATCTTAAAAGTTGAACATTTAATGTGTGTTTGGTAAAAAAAAAAATGATACGTAAAATGAATCTAGATCTGATATACCATGTCAAATTAAGACTTGACTAGTAGTCGACTGACTTACGAATACCAGCACCACTAAAATAAAGAGGTGGGCTTGATTCCTCGGCAACCTGTCTCGGAGGGCGAGATAGATAGCTTGACCTGAGTATATGACACTATATCAAAAATGATTATTAACGGCAATTAATTTTTAATTGTCGCTAAATATGTATTTTAAGCGGCAATTAACACTCTTTAGTTTGTATATGTCTCTAAAATCTTTAGCGACATTGATTCTAATGACGCTCAACTAATGCCGGTAAAGACTTTAAGTTGTAGTGTAAAGAGGTGGTTTGGTTCCTTGGTAGCCTGTTCCGGAGGGCGGAATAGATAGCTTGACCTGATCAGTTAAATTAGTCACAACAACTCTTGGAAAAGAAAATAAATACTGAGGCTATAACATAAACTCAAAAGTTAGCTCACGAATAAAGATTTGTCCAAGATCATATAAAGAGATCACTTATCCCTTCACCAATAGGCGTAGGACACTTCAAGTACCCCTTAATATACAGCATAATTATTTCGACTAGTGGCTTAACCATAAATATATATATATAAGAGGAATAACTTTTTCTTTTTGAACTAAGCTAAAATGATATACTTGTGATTTAAAATTTTAAAATCCGACTTAAATCCACTTATCAAGCTTCTTTTAAAATTAATTACCCCTACTCCTTCTATTATTGTACATATATATAGCTAGGTAGTAAGTTTCTTGGTTAATGTTTGTTTTAATGTGACGATGCAGGGTGAAGTGACGTTAATGAAAGACATTTGTTTTCCACATCATAATATATAGTAGTAGCACAATTACGTGGACAATAATAAGATAATTAAGTCGAGATTGATCCGGCTTAAATCACGGATCGTTTCGGTTTCTCTCTTTAGCTTCTTTATGTGTGTTTTAGTATCGTAATTGAAATCTTGTAATAAAACTTTGGAGGTTTGTTATATTACAATCCGATCATGATAATGTATGTTCTATTTTATTTAGTTCAATAGATGTGTGATGTACATTACTTGATACAAGGCAAAACTTAATGACATCATTATAGAGAAATTTGACTATATTACATTCAACGATATTGTACCTCCAACAAAAGGTTAATAACAGAACCACCATATATTCAGGAGTCCGAAGTCAAAAGGGTAAAAAAAATTGTCAAAAATTCCAAAAGGGTACATTAACTTTTTTTTAACCAAAAGGGCAAAATCGCTCCTCACGGAGCGATTTGTTTATGAAAAAATTGACGTGCTAATTTTTTTAAAAAAACATAGAAATTGCTACTGTAACAGTGATTTCATCCAGAAAAAAAAATCCTTAAATCATTGTCGTAGCAGTGATTTGTCAATTTTTTTTTAAATAAATGCACCAAATGTGGACCAAAATGCTGCCTGCCTCTATTAACTTTTTTAATGAAAAAGAAATTTAATTTTTTTTTTGAAAAACGCTGCACTCGCAGCGATATTTAAAAAAAAATTGTCAAAACAAAATCGCTCCGTCAGGAGTGATTTTACCCTTTTAATTAAAAAAAATTGATATGTCCTTTTGAAAGTTTTGACAAATTTTTTTACCCTTTTAACTCCGAACTCATATATTCAGCACAAAGCCTAAAGTACATAAAACGTGTTCTGAATGGTGCTTCACTGAATCAAATAGAAAATGTAACTCGACTAAAAATTGTATCAATCACCAACATATACATCAAAGATTTAAAAAAAAAAGAACTTATGTAAATCCCATGGTTTAATTAGGAGCTAATTACTTAGATACACTTTAGTTTGCAACATTATGTATCTTATCAGATTGTGGTGTCTCCAAATACATGTATCTCAAATATATGGAGTCAAATTTAGGTGTAATTTAATTTAGATATATTGCATACAAGTGAATTCTCATGTATTTGGAATGTATAGCAAATCTCGCTGGTCTCTTTTTCCATTTTTATGTATCTGATAGCAAAAAAATACATATATCTTAATATAAAATACATAGAAAACTCTTGACTAATGATAAAAATACGTAATGTTTTAAAAATATAAATTATAATAGTATATATGATAGTTTTTCCCTTAAAAAACAATCAAAGGGTTTAAAATGACAATTTCCTAAGGGTGCAAAGGAACCCCTTTCCTTAAGGATAAGAAGAAACAGATTCCAAATATTATATCTAAATTTGACAAAGAAGTTTTTTTTAAAAATTAAGTTGTTAAAAAATACATGCGCCTTAAGCCTCAAATTTAAGGGGCTTCATTTTTTACAATAATATGTTATAAGTTATTATTTTTTAATAAATATTGAGTACTATTTATAGAAAAAGTAAATTTTTTATGAAAAAATGAAGAAATTATTAGAAGAAGTTTGACATATTTGAAGTACTTATCTCATGAAAAATAATTCAAAATAAGAATGATTATATTATCAATTAAAAACTAGAAAAAATTAATTATATAAAAATTATTAATAATTCAAATTTAAAACCCCATTTGATTTTACTTTAGGCCACTAATATGCTTGAGCCGCTCCCGATTAGAAAGATTGCATATGGGCAAGCCCACGTATAAAAAGGCCTTTTGGAAGCCACAGAAAAGGCATCAGCTTCAAAAACAAAAAAAAGGACTTGTCATACATAATTATAATACTAGGCATTTGCATTTTGTGTAATTGATATGAAATAATATGTTTGGCTAACGCATATACTTAATTGACTAATTATATGTAGATGTTTTGCTTCATTGTGAATTGTGATCGCAAATCAAGGGTCAAAACTATTATAGAAAAAAATAATAATAATTGAAATGTAACGACTTAGAATCAAATTCAAGTATATATCAACCACTCGACAATTTATGTTCTTTGATAAAACATTTTTCTTTTTTTTTATTTATACTCTTCAATTATAATTTTCCTTCAAAAACCAATAGAGGTTCGTCAGTTTTAGAAGAAATAATATTGATAAATAATCATAACTTTTAAGAATTAACGTGCGTGTTCAATTAACCGAAAGACATTTGTTGACTTCCATTCAAATATTTAGTTTTTATTTATGGTGGACGACTAGTAGGGCTTGAACACACAACATGATATACGTTTTGTAAGCCTCTATCCAATAGAATAAATCTTCAATTGTTTCCAGAAATGTCAATTTATGTATTTATATTAATAAAACTAAAATTTAATAACTATATATAACTTAATTTTCCGATAAAGGGATGTCGGTAGGACCAAGGTAGATCCGCCACTGATTTACGTACAAATTTTTTTTGCATGAAAAGTAATCAACAAAAGTACATCGCTTTCCTTTAAAATAAGAAAAAATTATCCAAATATACATCTTATTTTATCATAATTTCTAAATTTCCTACTATTTATAAAAAAAATCCACCTTTTGATACATCACTTTCCTCTCGTTGATACATTTCTATTCCGCTCTACTCTCTAATGCATTCATCCTCTTTGGATACATCTCCCCCATGTATCCAGTGCCCTATCTACTCTCTGACACATCTCTTGTTATGTATTTGAATATCTGCTCATGTATTCGATAGTTCAGTGATATATTCAAAATTCATAAATTTTAAGAGACTTTTGTGATTTGAAAATAATAATAATGTAATTTAGCTCTTAAAACTTTTATTCAGTCATTATTATGACATATAAGTTAAAACTATTGGATTTAGGTAAATTATACTTAAAATAAACATATGGATTTCCATTGATTTCTTTACAATATTTTTTAAAAAGGATCATTCACAAACCGATAGAATCCCTTCTCTCTCTCTCTCTATTTTTTTGGGCAGTTATAGTAGCGAATAATGCTTAGAGGCGTGCAAAAATCGAACCGATCGATAAATTGAACTGAAAAAAATGTTATTGGGTTGTTGTTATTGGGTAATTGGGTTATTGGGTTTTTAATGGGTTTATAAAAAAAAAGTTATTGGATTATTGGTTCGATATCGGGTTTCACTATAGGGTTATTGGGTAAATCGATAACCCAATACGATGGTAATAATTTACTATTTTATCCTTCCTAACAATTAAATGTTAATAATTTAATATATAACTAGACACTATAACTATATCAAATTATTAGTACTCTATCCACTTCACACTAGTCCGTTTTACTAGATTTTATTGTTTACTAAAAACCTAAAAGCTAATGTAAGGGTTCGCAATTGTAGCTTTTGATTTTAGTTTTAGTTTTAATCTTATTGGACTATTTGATTTTAGTTTTAGTTTGTAATTGTAGGTTGTAACATTTGCAAGTTTGTAAAGGTCCGTAATTTGATTAACATAAAAAATCTCATACTATGTTTTGGCGGTGACATGTAATTATAACCTTTGTACTATATTTAGATAAATAAGAAGTCATATTATATTTTACGGATATTTTCTTATTGGGTAAATCGAAAACCGAATCGATAACTATCAAAAATCGATAAACCGAAAACTGATAAAGAATATTGTATTGATTTGTTATCGAGTTATCATATTTAAAAATCGAAAATCAATAAATCGAATTAATAACACATAAAACCAAATTGGCCGATGCACACCCCTAATAGTGCTTTATTTTTTTTTTTGTGAATAAAAAGGAGTTTTGATTTAAAAAAAAGTACTCCATCAATAAGTTTTGAATTTAAAAAAGAGTTTTGCAAAATTGTTAATTATTTATTGAAATTGGGAACCGGAGATGATTGAAAAAAAACCTTTGAATTTTATATCTCAATTTTGAAAAAGTTTGATGAAGATTACAGTTGATTTTTGTTGGGATTTCAAAGTGGAAGAAATGAATAATTTGTAAAAAAAAATTTAAAGATTTAAGTTTCAAAAACAAACTCAAATTATATTGTTTTTTAGTTTTATATATAAACTATTGAGAGTGTGAATTTCACACTTTAACTATCACTTTTTATATTTTAGTTTGAGAAATACACATCTCTCTTTATACCACTCTCATCATGGTGTGTAATAAACTCTCTCTTTTATTTTATAAATTGGCACATCAGATTTTACATGAACAAAACATTCAACCTTGATAAAAATTAAATAAATTATTAGCATTAGTTAAAACTAAAAATTAAAAAATTATTATCCAAAAAACTAATATTTCTTCATAAATAAAATGTAAAGTATTTTTCTTACCCCACTCCATCACTTCCTCTTACCGTCCGTTCTTGGGCCATTTTTTAAGTTTTTCTTTTGTTTAAATTTTCTTTTATAAACGAATTTAATTTTTTCCCTCTATGCTCCCCCCCTCAAATATTAATTTAGATATTATTTTATTTTTAAAAAAAATAATTCTACCAACCCACCAATTCCTTCGCTTCCAATTTTTGTATCATTTTGTGTTAGATATATACATATCGAAAATAATTTTTTACTTGCCGCCAGAAAATATTATTTAATTTTTTACTTATTTATGTTATATTCGGTACACTAGTAACTTTTTTTTGGAAAAATGCACAAGTACCCCTCAACCTATGCCCGAAATCTCAGAGACACACCTATACTATACTAAGGTCCTATTACCCCCCTGAACTTATTTTATAAGTAATTTTCTATCCCTTTTCGACCTACGTGGCACTAGTTTAAAAAAAAGTCAACCAGCATTGGGCCCACAAGATAGTGTCAGGTAGGTCAAAAAGGGGTAGAAAATTATTAATAAAATAAGTTCAGCGGATAATAGGACCTTAGTATAGTATAAGTGTGTCTCTGAAATTTCGGGCATAGGTTGATGGGGTACTTACTTGTGCATCATCCCTTTTTTTTTCTAAAAGTATATGTATGTACATATCTAATACAAAATGAAAAAAAAAAATCAAGAGCGGGGGAATTACATAGGATGGGGTAGAATTTTTATTTTTGTAAAGATAAAATAATATAAATTTTTTTTTGGGGTG
>NC_028646.1:75388256-75397380 GCF_001406875.1 Solanum pennellii | reverse complement strand
GGGGGGGTTACGTGGAGGAGGTAGTGGAGTGGGATAAGAAAAATAACTTAAATTTCTTTTTTCAAAAAAATATTTTTATATAGATAGTAATACTTTAATCTTTAATTTTTAATTAATATTAATAGTTTATTATTTAATTTTTTGTTAAGATAGAATATTTTATTTATGTGGATGTCATGTGTCAAAGTTTTTTTAGAGAGTATATTACACACACCACTTAGATATGTTTCTCAAACTAAAAGTGATAGTTTATATATAAAATTCACACTCTCAATATTTTAGTAAACTCAAAAAAAAAAATTTAAATGTGATTTAGACATTTATCTTAAAAATTTATATATATTGCATTATTTGACCAGATTTGTATACAACAAAAATATTGTATCGAAATTTTCATAGCAAATCGAACTGTCTTGGGTCCGCACCTAATGGCCCTAAAAGCACATTGAGTGCAGTCTCGTGGGTGCGTAAAATGTGTAAACATAGCATGTTCATCACTACCTTCACATAATTTTCAATTTCAATTGACTATTCCAATGGCCGTATATGTGTAACACATGATATGTCTATTTCATATTATCGGAAGTGTTTAATAACTTTCAATTTGACGTGAAATATTAATTTTATCATCAAATTATTGTATTAACAATCTTAAAAATATTTCTCTATGTAGCGAAGTAAACTTAGATACAAATAAAAGGGAAAAAGGTCTGAAAAATACTTCAACTTTGAACGAAATCGTTGTTACGATATCAAATTTTATGAAGGATTTTTTACCACCAAACTATTTAATAGTGTATTTTAATGGTACATATGTGCCCACGTGGAGTCAAGGACAAATTACTGTTTATAATTATGCAATATTTTTTATGTCAACGTAGCTAATATATACCTTTAAAATACATCATTAAATAGTGCAAGGGATAAAAGGTCCTTTCCAAAGTTTGATATTGTAACAATAGTTTCGGTCAAAGTTCAGATATATATTTCAGACCCTTCTCCCCCAAAAAAAACAAGTAAAGCAACAAATAAAAATTTAAATTAATATTTAAAACACTAAACAATTAAAAATGAATGGAAAAAAATATTTAATAAGTATTACTGCAAAGATTTTAAAAATTTCTATACGTAACCTTGTAAATTAATGCATTTCCTTTTAGCTAGTAAGCAATTTTATTTTCTTTTCTTTTTTAGTGGATCGGAGTTGGGATTTTTTAGAATAGTGTACCAGAATAAATTAGAAATGTAATTCAAATACCCATTTTTTATGTGTAAACGTAATTACTACACGAAAGTAGACTATCCATGATTGAGAGATGTCATCTAGTTTGGCCTAATTCATGTGTTTAGGTTTTGGTCAATAATTATATATTAATTTCTACCAAACTCAAATTTAGGCCATGGCCGTGACAAGTTTGATCATTAGATTAAGGATGTGTTTGACATGGAGCAATTTTTTTGAATTTTCTCATTTTTGTTGTTTGAAATTTTTAGAAAATATTTGCTTGAAGACAAGTTTTGTAGGAAAAATATGAGGAAAATGATATTTTCTATGCATTTTTGATGATTAATAAAGTAAAATGAAATAGGTAAATCAGCTTGGTTCACGGATAAACGGTCTCAAGAAGTTAAATTCGTAGCAAGATCACTAATAAATAAAGAGAAGTGTGCAATAATCAAGGAATGGATGGTAATTTCGTGATAAACTCAAGGAAACAAACATGTGTTGAATTAAAGAGTTGGAGTGCAATTACAAAACAAAAGAATCGACGAGCTTTATATAAAGAACTAGGGAATTACACTTCAAGTAAAACTCTAGATTAAAAGAGTTTGAATTGATGACGAGTTTGTACATGTGTTGAATTAAAGAGTTGGAGTTTGACTGCAATATAAAAAAATAATAAGTTTGTTTTGAAGGAGATAAAAGAGGCAAAAAGTTTGAATTATGAGTTTTACTTAAATATAACTCTATGCCAAGAGAGTTGAGTCAATGTGGAGTTTGAAGCGAAGAATAACTCTAAATAGAAGAAAAATCGTTCAGAATATTTGTGCACTTGCTTAGCAAAAAGGGTAATTGAAAAATTAATTTCGCAAGTGCTACTAATGAATTTAAGGAACACATGATCGAAATAACTTGTTCTATTACAGAGTTGATGTATTTTTCTTTGCGATTAAGTCTTGATGTACTCATAGTTCAATGGGTAATAAACTAAACTAGGAGTGTTGCCTTCAAGTTGGGATAACTCTAAGACTTGGGAACACATATCTTGAGTGGTCTGTGTTGAAGTTTAGGAATCAGAGTTAGTTCCCATGCAAAAGTTGTAATTTGAAAGTAGAGTTTGTAATATATTAAATTGTTGAGGCTTAGAAATTTAGTGAGATTAGAGTTAAATCATGCAGAGTGCAAATCGTGTTTTCTTACACCTTTTGAGTTGAATATTTTCCACACGAAAATATTGTGTTCTTTATTTATTGTTCTTACTACTTTGTTGAAACACGTTGAATAACATATTTCACGCTTGGCCAAAAGTTAAGTTAATTAAGTAACTAAATTACGTTCATAGAATAACAAAATCCCTAATAAAAGTAGAGAAAATAAGTTTCAACATTATATTTGACATTAATTGAAATATAGTTGTGTGAATTCACATTCGGAGAATCACATAATGCGATAATAACTGGGTGCATCTCTCAACGCGAGGGTAGAAATTTGAATGATATATTTATGTTGTTTTAGTTTTCTTTCTAAAATTAGATAACAAACTTCTCTAAGCGGTAATTGGTAGCACTTTTAACATTTTAATCGATTATATATATATATATATTTATATATATATAATTTTAAACCTATAATATTAAAATTTTAATCGCTAGAGATAACTTAGAATCGATGATTCATTATCTGATAAATCACAAAATTATAGATGTCTCTAGAAACGCTTATACATTATCAAAATATTTGTACCATTTTTGCTGAATGTTATTTTCTAATCATAACGGCGATACCCTCTCCGCTTCATAGTATTTGATTTTTGTTGAGATGATACACTCCATAAAAAATATTTTATTATAAAAGTGTATTTTATTAAACAAGTTTTATTATTGATACTCTGAAACTTTAAATTTGATTATTATAACTCTATGTAATTACTTAATACTAACGGTTAGTATTAAAAAAAGGTATAGAACAAAACCCTATTTATGTAATTATGTACCAAAGAAAAAAAAAGGATTGAATTTAATACCCAACTGCCAACTAATTCTCCCACTATATAAAAGCCCAAAAGGTACTCAACACTTAGGCAACATACATTTTTTTTTCTCTAAATATATACATCTCTTTTAAGAAATTTTTTTTTACAAAAATGGGTGGGAAAATTGCATGCTTTGTGGTTTTGTGCATGTTGATGGTTGTACCGTATGCATCGGGGGCGTTTAGCTGCGGTCAAGTTCAGGCCGGTGTGGTTAAGTGTCTCCCTTATTTGCAGAATCGCGGGCCGGTGGGACAGTGTTGTGATGTTGTTAAAGGTCTCATTAACTCTGCTAAGACAACACAGGATCGTAGGACTGCATGCTCTTGCCTTAAATCAGCTGCTTCTATTATTAAAGGCATTGATATGAGCAAAGCTGCTGGTCTTCCTGCTATGTGTGGTGTCAAAAGTCCCTTCAAGATTAGCCTCTCTACTGACTGCACTAAGTACGTTACGTTTTATTTTAATCTTATTAAGGGTAAAAATGACTAGTTTAAAATATTACTAGTAAGTTTGTTGGCTAATGTTGATTTAATTTAATGTGCCAATGCAGGGTCCAGTGATAAAATTGGTGTTAGACGTCCTATCATGGTGGCAAAGAATAAGATGCTTATGGATTGACTTTAATTATGGTTATGTCTTCTTTTTTTTTTGGGTCCAATATAGTGGAGTTATAATAAAACTTTGATGGTTGGTTGGTCTGTAATTTAATTTTAGCGAAATGAAACTTTGAGCCAACTAAAAATTATTTGTGTATGACTTTACCCTTTAATTCAATGTCTCTTTCATTTTCTTCATATAATATCCAACCCATTTGGTCCTTTGGAGACTTGATCTTATTTGTAACTAAAACATGTAAGGATTAAATTTTAATTCAATTATGTCGCTCCCCACACTTGAGGAGAAAGAGTAATTTCTACAAGAATTTTTGACAAATTAAGTCAATATAAAGCAATTCACTAAAAGAATACATTTTTTAAATTTTTTTACAAAACTAGTATAAACGTATTTCACTATAACGTTTTAGGATATATTTCGTTTTTTAAAAACTAACGGCGTTAGGTTGATACACGGTCCAGCAGTAGTCCTCTTTGACTTTTCCCTTCAGGATACAACAGCCTTCACAAATTATAATTCAACAACTCTGGACAAGAGTTGAGTCCAAAGCTCCACAAAAAAGAACACCTCCCTTCAACTAATAAGAACTCTCTTTTAGACTAACATTTTCACTCTATGTTTTTTCTCTTGTGTATTGTGTGTACCAAACCAAATGAAGACCACCACTATTTATACTACAAGAAGTCTTCCTAGAAATGAATAGGTAGATAATGGAGGTAGTAAATAGTGAAGATAATGGCCTTAAGAGTTTCATAGGTTACAATAGGAGTTACATAGATTACATAGGTTACAAAGAGTAATGGAGGAATTAAGAATGAAATAAAGTGATGGATAATCAATGCTTATTGATGATGTAGAAGTTATCCATTCCAATGTTTATTGGAATGTTTTTATCTCACAATGAATTCAGCCAATAAATTCAAAAGTAATGGCATCACATGGGTACCAAGTCAAAGATGAATAGCATGATTAAATTGGTAGTTTAAGACGCAAATGCCTACCAATGGTCATTCTTATAACTCCAAAGTAAAGCAATTTAATATGTTAAATATTAATATTAAAATGCTAATAACCTAAGAATCCTTCACTCATTTTAATATTTAGATAAGAGAGTATATCAGTTGAAGGAAGACTACTATGCATAATGAAGGTGTGCTCTGCATTGAACCTCCACTTAGTGAAACAGTAACTTTTACTCCAGAGTCGTAGTGGTCTCAGACTTGAACTATGATTGCTTAAGAGAAATAAAATATTATTGTTCACACATAATAATTAAGGTGTTGACATGAGCTTTAACAGCCAGCACGTTATGGACATGTGCTATCCCGGTTTCATGAGTGAATTTGAGAATAAGCCCCATTCTCATAAGAAGCGACCTACTTCCACACATCACATAGATGAAATCTGTCGAGAGTGCTCCTGTAAGATTAACACTCCACCCATACGGGCTACAGATATTCATTAAGAGTTTTATCAACTCAACCTTCACAAACTACAGGAAACAATGCACTCACATCATAGGGAGGGAATAAAAATATAGTGCATTTTTCACAACAAGTCATCATATGATTAGTTTTTCTCTTTGAACCTGGTTATAGGATCTCTAGTCCCCAGGTTGGGTTTCCTCATATATGACTCAAGGATTTATAGGCTTCACTCCCATCCCCCTCGATGTGCTCCAGACCTTTTCTCTTGTTAAGGCCTTAGTAAGAGGATCTGCAAGATTATCACAAGATTTGACATAATCAACATTAATGGTACCATTTGTCAAATATGATCTTACATTACTGTGTTTCCTCCTTATAGGTCTGGATTTGTCGTTGTAATAACGATTTTGAACTCTATCAATTGCAGCGGTGCTATCACAATGAATACAAATAAGAGGAATTGATTTTTCAAAATAAGGAATTTGAAACAATAAATCTCTTAACCAATTCGCTTTCTCACTAGCTGAAGCTAAAGCAATTAGTTCAGCCTCCATGGTAGAGTTAGCAATTATAGTTTGCTTTTTTGATCTCCAACAAACAGCACCACCACCTAAAGTAAAGACATAACCAGTGGTAGAACAGGAATCACCTGACAAAGTGTTCCAATCTGCATCACAAAAGCCTTCAAGTGCAGCAGGATATTTTTTATAGAACAAACCACAATTTTTTGTTCCAATTAAATATCTTATAACTCTTGTTATAGCATGCTTATGTTCATTACCTGGCTTGCTTGTAAATCTGTCAAATACTCCTACTGCATATGCAATATTAGGCCTAGTGCAATTAGTCATATATCTCAAGCTTCCGATTATACTAGCATATTCCTTTTGATTTATTACATCATTTTCACTTTTAACAGGAAATAAGTGAACACTTGAATCAAAAGGAGTAGCAACATGCTTGCAATCATGAAAATTATATTTTTTCAAAATTTTCTCAACATAATGTGACTGGTCAAGGAAAATTCCCTCACATGTTCTTGTTATTTTTATTCCAAGAAAAAAATTTGTCTCACCAAGATCTTTCATATCAAAATGGCTTCTAAGAACATTTTTAGCTTCATTAATAACATTCATGTTAGAGCCAAAGATCAACAAATCATCAACATATAGCCAAATGATCACATGTGAATTATTCAAAGACTTATGATATATGCACTTATCACACTCATTTGTTTTAAAACCATTTTCAATCATGCAGGAATCAAACTTTTCATGTCATTGCTTTGGTGCCTGTTTCAAGCCATATAGTAGTAAGTTTACATACTTTGCTTTGTTGACCTGCTTCAACAAAACACTCGGGTTGGTCCATATAAATTTCTTCATTTAGGTCTCCATTTAGAAAAAACAATTTTTACATCCATTTGATGAATTTGCAAATCAAAAATTGCAGCCATAGCAACTAAAAGTCTAATGGATGTAATTCTTGTTATCGGAGAAAAAGTATCAAAAAATTCTAGGCCTTCCAGTTGTTTAATACATTTTGCAACTAGCCTAGCCTTGTATTTATCAATAGAACCATCCAGTTTCAATTTTTCCTTAAGATCCATTTGCAATCAATTGTTTTACAACCCGGTGGTAAATCAACTAACTTCCAAGTTTTATTAGAAATTAGAGATTTCATTTCATCATTTACAGCCTCTTTCCAAAAAAATAGAATCATGTGAAAATAATGCTTCTTTCAAAGTTAGAGGGTCATTTTCAACATTAAACACATAAAAATCAAGACCAAAATCTTTTTCTACTCTAGCTCTTTTACTTCTTCTTAACTCAAAATCACCAACTTCTTTATTTTTCAAAGTTGAAGTAGAAGAACTAGGTAGTGACAAAATATTCTGTTCAATTCTTTGACCCCCACTATCTTTAGTATCAAAAGGAAATATATTTTCATGAAAAATAGCATCACCAGATTCTATTACAATATTATCTTCAAGATTAAAAAATCTATAGGCTGTACTATTTGAAGCATAACCAAGAAAAGCACAAGTACTAACTTTCTTACCCAACTTTGTAATCTTGGATCCATTAGTCTCATAAAGGCTAGACAACCTCAAACTCTTAGATATTCCAAACTTGGCTTGTAGCCTTTCCACAATTTAAAAGGTGTCAATTTTTACTTTTTATGAGGCACACGATTCAACACATAACAAGCAGTTAAAATAGTTTCACCCCAAAAATTCAAAGGTGCATGTGACTCAATAAGCATGACATTAGTCAATTCAACCAAAGTTCTGTTTTTCATTTCTGCTACTCCATTAGATGAAGGAGAGTAAGGAGGAGGAGTTTCATGAATTATTTCCAATGATATAACAAAAGAATTAAACTCATTTCACTCATATTCACGGCCTCTATGACTTCTAATTCTTTTATTTTTCTACCAAACTGATTTTCAATTTCATGGAGATAAATTTTGAAATTTTCAAAAGTATCATTTTTATTTTTCAATAAGTAAACATATGTAAACTTAGAAAAATCATCAATAAAAGTAATAAAATATCTATTACCTCCACGAGTTAGAATTTCACCAAATTCACAAATATCAATATAAACTAATTCTAACAAATCAGTTTTGACAATGGTTCTAGGTTTAGCAATTCTCATAAGAATGAGCCACACTTTTGACAATTTCTAAAATGGTTAGTAATTTTTAATTTTTCTGGTCCACTATATTAATCCATGCACGAGATGTTACTACTTGGTATTATCAATTATTGCAGATTGATGATTAAAATTAACCCTATTATACAGGTAACGTGTAGAATAACACCATGTCAATTTTGACTTTGTAAATAAATTGTGCGTGGTAAAACAGGAAAAAGTATTACTACTTTCCTCCCGTTGTCATGTTTTCTTTTTTAAAGTCAAACAATAAGAACTTTGAATAACATATATTTTCTCCGTTTCAAAAAGAATGATCTAGTTTGATTTGGAACAGAGTTTAAGAAAACAAAGAAGACTTTCAAATCTTGTGGTTCTAAATTGAAGTTATGTCAAATCTACCAAAACGCCCTTTAATCTTGTCTTAAATATGTCACGTGGAAAGTTAAAGTTAAAGTGTTGCCAAAAAAGGAAAGGGGACATTCTTTTTGAAACAAACTAAAAAAAAAATAGCGATATTCTTTTTTAAACTGAGGGAATACATTTTCATTATATTTATAAACAAAAAAATATAATAAATCTACTCGTGTAGTTTTTGAATATCAAAACTTTTTTGTTTAAAATATCAATTTAATGTAATAATCTAATTTAACTTTAAAAAATAATCAACCCAAAAAGAGCCCTTCGAATATGTATATATATATATACAATATAATAACAAAAAAATTATTAGATCATTTTTATATGTTATAGCAGATAATTTCTTTCTTTTCAGAACTACAAATTTCAATTTATATGAGAACTTAGATGCAGATATTATTTGAATGACCCGATATTATAAACATTTTTTATATTAACGATACCTATGATTTATACTCTTACGCATCAGATTCTTACTTTAATTCAATATTAATAAATTAGTGGCCCATGGCCATAACGCTTCTTATTAGAATATCTATTGAACAAAATATTGATGAATAGAAGACGTGATCAGTGCATCAACTACGATTGCATAATTTCCTTTGTGATGCCTTTAATTAATAGTATTATGGTTTCGCACAGGGGCGAGCCCACGCAAGGTCAAGTGGGTTCACATGAATTCACTTCGTTAAAAAATAATATCGTATATATATATATATATATATATATATATATATATATATATATATAT